>NC_030425.2:8300000-8425000 GCF_001660625.3 Ictalurus punctatus
TGAAATAATGCTTGGGCACAGAATATTGCATCTTGTTTTGCTGTTATTATTATTATTATTATTATTACTATTAGTAGTAGTAGTAGTAGTAGTAACAATAATAATAATAAAAACATATGTGAAACATTGTAGCATAGTCTATAGATTAGATCAGAACATTTTATTAATGTAAATACAACAGCATGCAATAATAATTAGTCATTTAAATTTGTGAATAGTACAATACTTAACATCACAGGTAACCATCAAGTAAATTGTAAACAACCACATATATTTACAAAATATGTTAGCCAACCATTGGAAACTGGAAAATTGTTTCTAAATTCACTACGACACTAAGAAATTAATCTCATTTTAGAAGACCAAAAGCTGGAATATATAACTTCAAATATATACAGTACTGTGTTTTAGGCACATGCCAAGAAATGCTGTAGAGCAAAGGTGCCTCAAAATAAGGAAAATAAATGTTTCTACATTTAAAAAAAATAATAAAATTAAATACTGTAAAGAGCAGTAAACAGTAGTAAATGAAACAAAGTCAATATTTGGTGTAACCAAAAAATAAAAATAGTAGTCTGTGGTACACTGTGCAGTTTTATAAGGAGATGAGCTGTAAGTTTTATTGAGCATCTTGCAGAACCAGCTATGGTTCTTCTGGAGACTTTGACTGTCACACTTGCTTTTTATTTTTGCAGCAAAATCCAGCAGCCTTCATTATGTTTTTTGTCTGAAAATTGTCTCTTATGTAATATGCTGCTTTCTTTATTGACATTTACTGTAACATTTAATTTTGTGCTAGAAAACTGTTTCTGATGAGTCTAAAATGTTTTTTTGACTGACTTGATAATTTAGTATGTGTATGTATGTATATATATATATACACACACACACACACAGATAGATAGATAATGTGATGTAGATGTAGATAATGTGTAGTAATAATGTGTGTGTGTGTGTGTATATATATATATATATATATATATATATATATATATATATATATATATATATATATATATATATATATATATATATATATATAGACACATACACACACATACATACATACATATATAAATTGCCTGATATTATGAAATATCATTGTAACAAAACAACGCTGCTGAAAGACACTCTGGAAAGCGTTAAAGTCAGGGCTGTCAGATTTGTCAGCGTTAATCACATATCATTATCAAAGGTTTGGTTCATACAGTATTGTGATAATGTAACAAATGCCAACCACCGATATATGCTATGGCGTAAATGGCGTTCAAGCTAAAAAAAAAAAAAAATAGTAGGGAAATGAAAGGTACATTGGTGGAGCTTTAGCAACATTTTTCTTGCTATAGGATATTCTAGTTCGGTTATTAGCTAGTTACAAACTGATCGCTAAACAATATACATTTGTTATGCAATTTGTAGTGAACACTACCTAGTTGTGAAGTTATTCTTTGTTCTAGTCCCACTCTGTTAGCACATGGCCACCCTGACCTTACACATGTCATTCTTCAAGCAATATTTCTACCAGAGAGGTGGCCAAATCCAAGAGTGTTACAATGACTTTGTTACTTCCAATACACTAACATCATCTCACATATGTAATAATAAATCACAAGCCTGCAGATTAGAGTATATACCTACAATAACTTACACAATCATCATACTCATACAGAACATGACAATGAACATGACTTGTGTGGAGTTTGTGGTTAGTTGCTAACTGGGACAGGCCCTTTCTGTGGTTCTTCATCGTGAAGCAGATCTGTGGGGCTCCTTTTTGTTTCCAGCCACCACGTTGTCATCTCTCCTTTGCCCTGTAAAACAAAGAAGAACAGGTAAACAGTAAATCTCCACTGATACCACAGCGTTTAGAAGAACGTTGGTGTACTGCTTGGGGAATAATAAATGTAGTTGTAGAAGCCAGATGAAGTAAGGATCTAATTGCTCAGCTGAGTTAGGGCTTTCAGATCTTTCAGATCTTTTGCTGCATTTAACTCCGAAGTGGGAATTCAGAGCTTTTAATTATGTCATTTCAACCTCTGTGGATTCAAGCTACAAAGTGGGGGGAGGGGTATAGTCAGTGTATAGTGAGTGTTATAAACTGAACAAGCAGATATGTTTGTATGTTGACTGATCTAAAGTAAATACTTGTATATACAGCATAACTAGTTTAAAGGTAAGAAGTACCATGTTGTTTACTGCTGATGCTGTAAACTGATAACTGACCATCCTCAGTTCCTGAGTAGGAATTTCCAGTTGAGGGGGTGTTTTTTTGTTTTTTTGGTTGTTTTTTTTTCCCAATCAGATGTTGGAAATTACCAGCTACATTGGGGCCATTTAAAAAAAATTATTTGCGTGTAATTCATGCAAATCAGTTACAACTAACTTTGTAGATCGTTTTTATTAGACCTCCGTGATTTTATTTTGCATTTGTTTTGTTGATGACAAGAGCAAACAAGAGCTAAACAAGTGCATCAATTTTATGCTAATTAATTTTCTCTGTCAAATATCACACACCAAAAAATAAATAAATAAATAAATAAATAAACAAAAACCTAAACACTATAGAAATTGTTCTCAAATATCCCTCCTATCAATCCCAGAAAATCAGTGAAAGCTGTTACATTTACATTACCTTCACATGCACGGTGCCACGGCAGACCAGCACATATCCTCCTATAGTATGCAGCAGATCAGTTGTAGATTCACTACACTGAATCTTTAAAGCTGCAAGATGTACGAGAATGACACTGAAGAAGTATTGAAACGTTTGTTGTCCACATTAAGAGTGCCTAATAGTCATTAAAAACACACCGTGGCTGTCATGTATGTTGAACACTGACCCTGGTTTCAATTACCTTCACTGGTGGACTCCATGCGGGATGCTGTGTTCACAGTGTCTCCAAATAAACAGTAGCGTGGCATTTTGGTGCCAACCACTCCAGCCACGACAGGCCCTGTAAAAGCCAGACAAAAAAGACTGCAGTACAGACACTCATCAGCCACTTTAATAATAACACCTGTGCATCTGTCATTCATGCAATCATCCAATCAGTCAGTGCATAAAACTATGCAGATACAGGTCAAGAGCGTCAGCTAATGTTCACATCAAACTGGGCTGGTTTGAGTAGTTCAGAAACTGCTCATTTCCTGGGATTTTCACAGTCTCTAGAGTTTACACAGAATGGTGTGAAAAACATCCAGCGACAGGCAGTTCTGATCGAAGAAACACCTTGTTGATGAGAGAGGTCAGAGGAGAATGGCCAGACTGGATTGAACTGACAGGAAGGCTAACCACTCTTTACAACTGTGGTGAGCAGAAAAGTAACTCATAATAGAGATCACGTCGAAGCTTAGGGCCGATGGGCTATAACAGCAGAAGACCACATCAGGTACTATAACGGTCTACTAAGAATGGGTATCTGAGGCTAGAGTGGGCACAGGCTCATCAACAGTGTCTAGGCATTATTGTGTGCCAAAATGCCAGGATTAGCAGTTTTATAAATACTCAAACCAGCACCAACAGCCTTTTCCCCATTCTGATGTCTGATGTCAATATTAACTGAAGTTGTTGACCTCTTTCGGCATGATTTTATGCATTGTCCTTCTGACACATGATTGGCTGATTAGGCAATTGCTTGACGGCAATTATTTTCTCTGACTTGCAAAGGAGAAGTAATTTTCCAAGACCAGTTTGACTTCCTTGAAGGAACAGACTGCAAAACAGAAACCATTTTAATAACAAAAGAAGGGTTGATGAAGCCAAAGTCAACTTGGTAATTTAAAGCATATAATGTTTGTGAATGCAAATTTACTCTTCTAAAGGAAACCGGACCTAGCTCAGTCAAGTGACAATAAGGGTGTGGCACAGAGTATATTAAAGCCTGTAGCTGTTTATAAGGATATGTCACAAAAGTGCAGTTTGTATGTACTCTAGTTGTAAAACAGTGAGTCACAGTGGTTCAGCAAGCCACTATGAGGTTTTTATAATCATCCATTGTGGAGTTATTATTAGTGTAAAAACATGCTGACCTGAGTGTATGCCAGCTCGTATCTTCAACTGAGTGGTAGGCTTGTGTGGGATTTTAAACGCATTGCAAACGCTGATCAAATCCAAGGCCATGCTGGCAATTTCACCTGCATGATTGATGCCATTCTCATTTGGTACACCAGATACTACCATATCTAAAAGGTTTTTTAAAATAAATAAATAAATAAATGTAAAGGGTTAGTTAGGATGTAATATAATCTTATCAACATTAATATGAATACATGAAATCATCTCATATGGGTAGAGATGCAAACAGCAAAAAGATTCTTGTTGACTCACAAGCATCTCCAATAGTTTCCACTTTGTACACATCATAGTTGTCAATGATGTCGTCAAAAGTGGTGTAAAGTTTATTCAGGAAATCCACTACCTGGTGGGGGGTGCTGGAGCCGGAGAGCTGGGTAAAACCCACTATGTCACTGCCCAAAAAAAGAAATAAAAGCATAGATAAGTACTTATGTGAGAAACTTGTGCAAGAACGTTCATTTAAGAGGACAAGCTGATTGCTCATAATTATGACACTTGCCTGAAATACACAGTAGCACTAGTGTAGCTTTGTGCCTCTGCTGTGCGGCCTTGTCTAAGATCATCAGCCACCGGTTTAGGTAGCATACCTATCACATAAAACCACACAGGGGTCACAATTCAAAATGAATCTTCTTATGCAGAAGATGCAGAAGACCGGAGGAATATATTTTATTAATTTAACTGTGTTGCTGTCTGAGCTTTAAGCAATTTCCTACAACGGTCCCCCTGACTAACAATAATCAACACCCATTGTTTCACGTGCAGTAACAATTGAAGCTTTAATCTTTCCACTAGAGGGCGACTGTAGAACAACATTTGGTTAGACATCGGACCAGTCATTTTAGGAGCTTCATGCCAAGTGTTAATTTCATATGTGAAGGAGGACTAATGAGAAAGCACTCTGGATGTACTATAAAGGAGGCGGTCGGTCTTCTGTTTCTCCTGGAGAAGATCTTGGGTCCTCTCAGCAACTATAGCCTCCAAGTGCTTACTGTATTTTTCCATCTAGAAACACAATAAAAAAAACTTATTTACATTGCAGTTGCAGATCAACACAAACAACATGCTTTTGTTATAGGTTGTGTGAGGGTTGATTAATTCTTTTCAATATTGGACAATATTCAATAAGATGTTGCTAATTGTGTTCTATTACAGACTCTTACCAGGTTCATCATCATATCAACGGGACTGACTTTGTGTGGGTTCATTTTATCCAGCATCTTTTTCACCTGCTCAAATGTTGGCCTTGAGGTGACATTGTGGGACCAGCACTTCTTAATCAACTATAATTATGACAAAGGGTTAAGTGAGATCTTTTCACAATATCACAGAAAGCATGAAGAAAATTCTTTACATAGAAAATGTGTTTAAATGCACAATTTATGAATAAACACCCCTGGTGACCGGGTCAACATTTTCTTCATGCCATCACAGTCGTTCTGTTTGATCTCGCACTAACCGAATAATCAGGAACAAACCTCACAGTACTCTAATTGATTAGGACAATCACTGTCTGATTTCTCTGCTTTCAGGTCAGGAAGAGGTGGACGCCACATGATATCAAGCTTCACAGGTTCAGTTTGTGCCTGCTGCAATGTCATGGGGAAAAAACAAACATAGTTACCATCCATAGCTTAATACTTATCTAATACTGATTCCTCTACATCTCAATACTTACTGAGATAAGGTCACTGCGTGTGGCTATCTCCACCAAAATAATGGAATAGCTAAAGATAAGAGAAGAAAATATTGATTTCACACCATTAACAGCATTTTAGCCTTTTCGTTTTATTAGACTCCAGGATGTATATATACAGGATGCTGTGTGTCTTTAGTTGTGTGTTTTAGTGATAACAGTGATAACATACTGTAAAACCCAAGAGTGAGTTTCCTGGGATGAGCTATGGTATGGAAATTCACCTGCTAAAGTAAATTTGCAACAAAAATGAGCCAAAAGTGTCATGGCACCCTTTTTAAATCCATTCTTTTCCATATGCTTATTATTATTAAATACATTACACATAAAATCTGGTAAATATTTTATATATATATATATATATATATATATATATATATATATAATTTTTTTTTTTTTTCAAAAAAAATAAAATAACTGACTAATAATGAGTCTTTATTGATCGCAGCACAGTGAAATTCTTTTCTTCGCATATCCCAGCATGTTAGGAAGTTGGGGTCAGAGTGCAGGGTCAGCCATGATACGGCGCCCCTGGAGAAGAGAGGGTTAAGGGCCTTACTCAAGGGCACATCAGTGGCAGCTTGGCAGTGCTGGGGCTTGAACCCCTGCCCTTCTGATCAGTAATCCAGAACCAGGCAGTGCTGGGGATTGAACCCCGACCTTCCAATCAGTAATCCAGAGACAGGCAGTGCTGGGGTTGACCCCCCGACCTTCCGATCAGTAATACAGAGCCAGGCAGTGCTGGGGTTGACCCCCCGACCTTCCGATCAGTAATCCAGAGCCAGGCAGTGCTGGGGATTGAACCCCCGACCTTCCGATCAGTAATCCAGAGCCAGACAGTGCTGGGGCTTGAACCCCCGCCATTCCGATCAGTAATCCAGAGCCAGGCAGTGCTGGGGTTTGAACCCCCGCCATTCCGATCAGTAACCCAGAGCCAGGCAGTGCTGGGGATTGAACCCCCGACCTTCCGATCAGTAATCCAGAGCCTTAAGCGCCAAGCCACCACTGACCCAATATTGACTCTCATATAGTGACCCAATATTTCTTATTTTTCATATTATATGTAGTATATGGTATATGGCTGTAGAGTGAACTGACTGCTTTTGAAAGTATAGATGTTGTGACTGCTAAGAGCTGAAGCAAAATGTATTTAGAAATGAACAGAAGCATCTGATATGTTTTAAATAAAGGACTGTAAATATAGAATCATATCCACAACTGAGTTTTTCAAGCTCAAAAAGTGGAATGTTTTGGACTGGTGTTGTTCATGACAAACTAGTGCAAGCTACCCAGAGTCCCTTGGTTATTTAGGGAGTCACTACTTTCATCCAAATACAAAGCATGATGATATGTGATTCATTTAAATTTCAGTAACTACTTTATCCTGGTCAGGGTCAAGTGACTCCAGAGCACAATCTCAGGAACACAGAACACACACACACAAACACACACAGGGGCAGTTTAGAGTACCCAGTCTACTTTTTGGGAGGTGGGAGAAAACTGGAGAACCTGAAGGAAACCAATGCAGACATGAGGAAAACATGACAAACACTACACAGACAATAATCCGAGCTTAGGTGACACTACCACTGTGCTACCCAATTTTATTTTCCCGGTTGTGAATTGTGCCATGACCCTTGTTTTCATAACTCCCAGCCTATCATTCCTATAGCTACCCTAATATTGATGCAAATCCATAATACATTCGGACAGTCTGTACTTACCCGTGTAACCCATGAACAAAGTGAATTTTAAACAAAACAAAGGTTGTGTCACTACTCAACTGCTTACAGGCTGCAGCGTATATCAGTAACACATATATAGTACCGTTTATTGATTGATGTAAAACTGATCAATCTTGTTATGCCAAATGTAATCAGTGAAGGGAATGTTGTCACAGTTCTGAGTCTGCATGCAATTTACCCAACATAATTCTCACCTGTACACATCAGCTGCAGCAGGGATGATGTTAGTGTTACCCAACAAAACTTCAGGTGCAGAGTAAATGCGGCAGAGGTTTCCACAGTGGAAAGTGCTGCTTAGTACTTCTGAGTCCTCTTTTCTATAGGCCTTCAAACCGTAGTCTGTGTAATCATGGAGGAATTTGGTATTTATCAGCACTTGTGAGACTCATTTCTTCTAAAACATCAACACCACAGAAAAGGAAAGTGTTTTTTGTTTTATTATTTTTTTTACAGATGGCTTTTTTTAAAACCTGATATTTTGCAGACCCAGCGATCATCAACGACGCAGTTGCGGGAATAAAGTCGCTCATGGAACATTTTGTGTTGGTGGAGATAAGCCATCCCACGGGCGATATCAGTGGCAAATGATAAGCTGACGGAAAACAGAAACTTGTTTTGTACAACATTTTACTGCTATTAGTAGAATATTTGAGTGGAAATAAACAATGAAGGATTTACCGAAAGCCCCAATTGATAGGAATATCTTCATTCAAAAGAACGTCAGCCAGGCTTCCTTTAGGACAATATTCTGTAATGATGCAAATGTATGGGACTTCAATGGAGCCTCCGATAAACTTAGCCAGATTTGGATGATCTAGTTCCCTAATTGAGAACAACCATTTTGTGAACATAGACTTGTATGAATCAATGGAGCTATGAACGAAATGTGATATGAAAGATATATTAATACCAAACTTACATATCACAACATATTTTGTTACATATGTATAATGAGTTATAATTATATGCCTCGTGCACGTCCTAACTCATTCACTGCCGCACGGGCCTACTTGGAAAATCATAAAGTGGTAAGCATTAAGAACCACTGACCTTACTTCTTTCACTTCTTTCCGGATTGTTTTGGAGAGAGTGAAGTGCTTCTTCTGGATGTGTTTCACAGCCACTGTCCTTCCATCACTAACGAGAAAGACAAGCAGATTGGATTCCACCGTGCATGCGTGAGAACACATGAAAATGCAATAATTTGCTCCTACTCACTAGACGCCTGGCTGAATGAAACCTGGCTGGAAGCTGGTGTTCACCACTGTGCACACTGTGACATCCGTGGCACGGCTGATGCTGGAGTTGCTCTTCACTGGTTGTAAACTCATTGTGCTACAGAAGTCCATGTAGCATGCTTTGCCTGTGAGCACAACAAAGCTGTCACCATCTTTAGAAACCTTTATTGTGCAGCCAAACCAGTCTAATAAACACACATTTCCTACCATACCTTTTCAATTATAATGTATATCCATCCACTAATTAACCCTTTCCTACATGCTGTTGCCATATGGCAACAATTAATTTACCGCCATTTTTTTTCATAGGCAATGATGCAAAACGACCAATTGGAAAAAGGCGGCTTTAACTTGGACATAACAAAAGCATGCCATGTCACATGACCAGGAAGTGCACTTCCTTTTCTGCAATCACATGGCATGTTGAAAGTGATCATTCGAGGGCTCTTAAAATTTATTTAATAATTTATTTGATTAATTGTTCAATATTTAAGCAAAGCTACTTAAAGGAAAACATTTAAACACTTTTACATGCTTACTATGTGGTGTGGTAAAGAAAAAACTCATAGTCTGTAAAATGCAGTAATTGGAATCTCATACATTTAGTGTTATTTCTGACGATATGATATGGTGACTCTAACTTTCCACCATTGCACATTGTTTCCATACGGCAACAGTTTACCAACTAATTCAAGCAATAAAAATCCATGAAAACTTTTTTTTTTTTGATGTAAATGTAATAATTCATGCAGTAGAGGGTTAACAGACAGACCATAATATCTCTGTTTATTGTTGATGTGTTGATTTGACTGCACAGTAAAAGTACCTGGTGAACTTTACTAATATATTATGGTCCTGGAAGATCTTACCAAACATTATATTATTGTAATTGATTATCCAACTCTCATCCCAAAACATCTTCTGCTTTTGATATTGCAGCCACTATGGAGAAGTTATAGAGTAAGGATTAAAACACAGAATTTCTTTAGAAAAAAAGAAATTTTAATTGAAGCATTTTACTGTTAAAGATGGGTATTCATTAAGATGTTCTTTTTTTTATCACAATACTCTATAATAAGGAAATTGCTTTAGTAATTTATTTAGTTAATGTAATAGCAGTATGTTGACAGTAGCGTAATACGAGCTTCCTCACCACTACAGTTAAGATGAAACCAGTACAGATCAGGACAACCGGGAGTCCAATGGCAATCTTGATGGACGTGGCCATAGGACAGACACCACAGTCTGCAGGGCATGTCAGGCAGCTCTCCTCTAACTCACAGATGTCATCTCCACACACTGACCCACAGAGATAGACGAAGAGATCAACAGAGATTCACAGTATTACAGATATACAATTTGTTTCTGTTGTAAAAAGTAATATTTAAAAAATGCAAAAAAGCAACACATTTTGTAATTTACTACCCCCAACACTATAAAGGACCTAATGTAAAGACTACCAACCTTGGGCACTAACGACAAGCACCTTGGATTCCAGTGCAGCATGCATCTGTCCTACCTTGACATGGGCAATGACTGATGTGACTCCCAAGTGCACAAGCACCACCTGTGCAATGAGAATCATAACTGATGCACTATCATGCATGCTTGTTGAATATTAAAACTCAATGTTGTTTTTTATCACAAGTGGACCGACATGAATATAATTGACATTTTTTGATGATATTTGCAAATAATAGTCACATGAATGAGCACAGAGACTTTTTGATCACCTTTGAGGTCCAGAGAAGCTGACTCATCTTGCCTGCTTTAGATACAGTATGAGTGACAATCTCGCCATCATCTGGGATCCAAGGACCACAAATCCCTCTGCCTCTCTGTGACAGTAAACAGCAATTTATGGTGTCTTTAATAATAGGGTATTCAAATGATTAAAGCTAATCCAATCCCGCTACAGTCTTGGTGCAGATATGCATGCATATTGTTATAACGTGTTTTCTGGTTAGTCATTTACGTTTACATTTACGGCATTTGGCAGATGCCCTTATCCAGAGTGACTTACAATGATCTCATTTAGACAACTAAGCAGTTGAGGGTTAAGGGCCTTGCTCAAGCGCCCAACAATGGAGGCTTGGCAGTAAACAAACTATCTGACCAAAGTAAATGAATAACTACAAGCTTAAGCTATTTTCAATTAGACATCAAGTTAAAGAAATCAAGACAGAAAAAAGGTCAAAACTTAGTTGAGTTAGTTGTTCCACAATAATACTCATATTTATTATACGATATTATATGAGTATTTATAGTCAGTTCAAAAGTGACTTCTTAATTAATTAGACTTGCTTTACATCGATTATAAGAAGCACATACATATGTTTTAAGAGCCACATTGCTTATAAGATCCTTTCTCAGCAGTAAACTGTTTATATTTTACAGTGGGTTCACTGGTTAAGAGTACCACATGACGACTGACGTACCATAAGCCCAAGTGGACAAGAGTGAATATTGGCATGATACACGCAGCAGTTGTGCTCATTGGCGTTGTTCCAGTTAGAGGGACATTCATGTTCGTAGCAAAATCTTTTAGCCTCTGAAGCATTACTGTAAGAGAAATGCAAGAAATATCTGGCATTAGGCTGGGACCCATGCTTAGATGTTTGCTCATAAAATGTTCTTGAGAACTTTATGAATTGTGTTTTTTTTTATTCAAGCGTCCAAGCCAATATATCAAGAGGGGTGCAGTGCTCAAAAGGGCATGGTTTGGAGTTATTCTGAAGGTCTTGTATTTTATACACAGTATTTGAATGGAGGTGCAGGAAACAGGAAATTGGAGAGGGAGATCCCATATTTCTTTTTTCATTTAAAAAAAAAAAAAAATTGTGAACAGAGACACTGGCTCTTATAAAGAAAGTAGTCACAGGAGTTAAGCCTGTAAAACCGCAAAAAGGTTATCCTTTATATTAATGGTCCGTTAACTTACATTATATAATGCATTAGTTATCACGATCAAACTATTAACTTCAGCACTAATACACAAAAAATATCAGTAACAAAGTAATGAACATGTGGAAACGTGGAAAAGGGTCTCCTGGTCTGTGGAGACCACTTTTTGATTTTGGCACAAAGGCGAAAACTCAACCCTGCTTTTTACCCCAGAACACTATCCCCACAGTGAAGCATGGTAGTGGTGGTATAATTTTCCATGACCATCTATCGGTAAACTGGGTTGAGGACAGGATGGATGGAGCTAAATACAAGGCAATCCTAGAAAGAAAGCTATTCCAGTCTGTAAAAAGCTTGAGACTGGGACAGAGGATCACCTTCCTACATGACAACAATGATACTTAAGCAAGCAACCAACCAGACAACCACTGTCTTTATTTTGGTTTATTAACATTTCTGCCACACCACACGTACTTTGCATATTCAAATGTTAGACATATTGTGCAAATCAAACGATAAATACCCGGTCAAGTTCATTTCAATTTAAGGTGGTAACATTACAAAATGTGCAGAAGTTCAAGCTGGGTGAATGCTTATGTAAAGCATAAGCATTAACAAGAAAAAACAAAAGTTAAATTTCCTGCTTACAAAACAATGTCCTCTTCAATTTAAGTCTTATACTGACACACGTGAAATATTTAAAATAATAGATTACAAAATATATATATGATGTGCTTAAACATTTTAAAAATAAAAGTGTTTCAAATTCATAGAGACTAGATAGATCCTAAAAAATATAACTAGTGGATACATTGATACTTGATCCCTTGATTTCAAATTCTTAGTGTCAATCCAACTTTATTATTGTTATTATAACTACTATTGGTAGCCACACATGTCTGTCATTAAGTGATTTATTCTGTGATTTTGAGAGACGTATGCTCTCTATCGAAGGCTGATTTATCATGGCCCCTGCCGAAACAGCCTCTGCAGCACCTCTAGCAGCCTGTTTTCTATGTCTTTAATATCGAATACCAACAACAAGCTACCACAATTATAGAATCCCTCAAAGCATAAGTATTTCAGTGTGTCATTAGTTAATTACTGACATAGAAAACTGAGTGGTAGTTGCATATGAATTGCACTGGCTAACATAATCTGTTATTCATTCATTATAAGAATAGCTAGTGCTAGCATTTGTCTATCATTTTTCTATCAGATGTAATACTGTGCTTGCATTAGCTTACATTAGAGATACAGTTGTGCAGTATTTGTCGGCTATATTGCGTATGTTTTCAGGGATGGATCGGTGACTGAATGGGTATGTACACCCATTGGATAACTGCATAAATGAGCAGGTGTACAGGTGTTCCTATTAAAGTGGACAGTGAGTGTAGATTAATATGGGATGGATAGACAGATGAAGAAGATTACTCACCTGAAGTGTAGGATCCTGTTTTTGACTGCATATTCATAAAAGGAATCTGAAGCAGTGACAGAATAGGATACATTAAACTCTTCCCCATCGGTGACTTTCTCTGGAGGACGCTGCACCCAGGCCATCTCTAACCCTGTGACAAGAGTTAATGACATTTTCTGTCTTTTCTTATTCATTTTCATGATATGTTTCCAGCTTTATGACACATCAAATGTATTTAAGATACAAAATCGGCTCCAAGAAGACACAAGGGCACAATGTTGTAATATTAGCCCATGTGAAACATGTCTATTGGCTTTTGACTGTTTGCGATCTATTTGGTTAAGGAACATGTGGCAGGAAGGTTCTTTGATAATGGAAAGTCATAAAGAAAATTCTTGATGTATTTGTAAAGGAGATACACGGAGCAAAATTCATTCTTACCTCGACAGGTAAAACTGAGATAAGAAACTTTGATGATTGTTACTTCTGACAAAAATAAAATACTAAATAATAATGAAATTGTGTGGAAAATAATGACATTTTTATTTTTTAATATTAAGGGCTGTTTAGATTTTTTTTAAACATCACATTTCTGCCTGGCAATCCAATTTTAATAAGTTTTTACTTCTTTCTTTTTTGATCAATACTGATAGTATATTGTATATAGTATATTATACTGCATATAATACTGATATCATCTTCTCTGATACCTGAATATTTTCTCCACTAAAATAGGTTAGCCATGTTCCTGCAGTTACAGCCAGCTTGCTCTGCATGGATGAAGCGGGTATGCATTCATTCAGGTATTCCTATCTGGCATAATTATAGCTCACTTATAGAAGGTCTAAAATGTTTTTATTTTTAAATAATAATGATAAAAAAAAATAAAAAGTCCTACTCAGGTGTTGCTCCTTATTCTAGAGTTTATTTACAGTGTGCAAGTAAACAGTGCATCAGAAGCATTTAGTATGTACCTCACGAAAGAAATCACAAATTACACCTCACAAAGAGATGAGAGAGTAAATAATAAGTAAAAGAATAATGCTAAAATCCAGAGAAACAAAACAATAATAGTCCCCTAGATAGTTCAGAATAGTCCAGAGTTAATACAAAATGAGTACACTGAAGTCTGAAAAGATTATACTCACCACCACAGCTGATCATGTTGTAATCATTTGGATCGGTTATTGGCCAGCAGTCATATTCAGTATTATCCAAGTCGTGCCAACATTCAACTACCATAACCTGGAGAGAAACCTAATGAAATCATAACTCCTGTTACGTAAAGAATCTACTTTCGTCAGAGAGTAATCAAAAGAGAGCGTGGGCTCATGCTTAGACACTTTCTGCTGGCCAGTTAACTGTTTATTGTTCTTTTCTTTTCTTTTTTTTGTTAATCTGCACTACCACATAAAGCATATATTTATATTTTCACAACATCAAACTTACAAACCATATCACAGCTAGGAAATAACAGAAAATACGCATCAACTGTCCATCAATACTGACTCTTTGCATGAAAAACCTTATGGTTCTGTCACTGACAGCATACGGGACACAAAGACGCATTCACTAAGGTACCCTTCATGCACACCACAAGTGTTCCTGACACAGGAACAAAAGCAAAAGCAATTTAATCATATATGCTGTACTGTACTTTGCTCGGTAACTCGGAAAAGCAATCGCTGTTTGTAGGCAAGAACATATCTTAAAAATACATCCTCTGATATGATCTAAAATAGTTTATGTGTTAAAATAACTCCCATTCAGAAAACAAGAAAGGTTCAGAGACAACACTTACCAGGAGGATGAAGAAAGCCAGAATGTAGTACAGAGCCATTGGAAACTGCTCATCACTGTGGGTTCTTGGTGTAGACTGACTTGGTAGACAGCTGCTGACTGCTCTCCACTTTTTTGCTCCTTGATAGCCCTCTAATTATTCAATCAGGCAAAGAGCCCAGGCTAATCCACAGTCACCCCCACTTTCCCAAGGAGACGCAACTGACCTTCAGTCTGCACTGGCACTAACTAATACAAGGCCAGATATATAACAAATAGTACTGTTTAAAAACAGTTTTTCAATGTATAAAATTAAGGCAACAAATTGGCAAGTATGGCCCCTGAAAAGACAATTTCAGGAAATTCAGTGCTGAGGTATTACTGAGTCCAAAACTAAAGATATAACACATAACTGAATGACAAAGCATTTACTACAATCTCACAACATTAACTACCTTTAAAATCTTAGGACTATGCTCAGATCTTTGCTGCGTTGGGTGACACGGAGTTTTGCGAGTTCTCCCTGTGGGTTTCCTCCAGGGTTCTTGCCACCTCAAAAACATGCCAGTAAGGCGGACTGGCTGTTCTAAATGGTCCATAGGAGTGAATGAGTGTTTAAATGTCTGTGTAAGTTTCCATGCAATGGACTGGTGTGTCATCCAGAATGTATTCCCATTTTAAAGTCGGTGTCCCACGAGAGGCTCTGTATCCACTGCAACCCTGACCAAGATAAAGCATTATCGATAACGAATGGATGAATGAAATGCCCTTTCACAGAGTGACATGACCACAATTTTCACATGACACATGTGATCTGAAATAAACAGCTGGGACTAAACTGCACTTATAAACCAGGCTTGTAGCTCTAGAACTTCTATGCTTTTAGTTTCATTGCACGTATAATATGTAGATGTTCTGGGATGTAGTTGGAAAAGCTTTGTTCCACCATGTCCAGTGAACTTATTTCATATCACATATGAGCAGGAGTCTTTAATAGTGAGTTTTGGAACTAGACATTCATAGTACTGCATCTCTGACAGCAGATATCAATCTTTTCATTCCCTTAACAAATAAAGTGCATGGGTATTTTATCAGCCATTTGCATGATAGCTATTGACCAACAATTATATTATATTATTATAACCCAAGAAAGTATTCTAAATGTAACCAGGGTTTAGGTAATACGTTTCAAATACCCTTGAGTATGTAATTAGTGGTTATTCCAAGTATACTACACACACCAGCTATAGGAGTACACGAATTGTACTCCTTGGACAGCTTCATGACACAAGCCACCCATCTTTTCAAAATTTCATTGTAAAATGTAAAGAAAATTACGTTAGATTTATATTCATTGGCACAACTGAGACTGGTAGGAAACTACAGAGGCAACCATTGCATCAGTTGATGGCCCAATTAAATGTTTAAAACCAAACGGTTACATTTACAACAAATAATAATGAAGCAAAGATAATAAAACAGAATGCATTTCCACCTTCTTTAACTTTTACATCATTTAATGTAATAATATATTAAAATGTAGTGCAATATGAACCTTGAGGTAGGAAAACAATTCAAGATAGCATCGAGAAACTCTGTGTCACATGCCAGAGGACAGAGATTCAGTGCAGAGTCGGGGTACTCGATGTACCCTGTAGTAGTAGTCCAATTACAAACGAACTCAGACTTGCCAAGCAGACGGATAAATTTGTTCTCGAACTTCACACGGACTGAGAAAAAGAAAAACTCAGGAACGGGCTAAGATTCCTCAGGAACGCAGCCAGAAGCTCGGCATCTCGTATGCAGCAGGTCATAACAGCAAAAAGGTGCTCTACTGAGTACTAAAGATGCTCGCCATGAAGGTGTTGAATAATTTGAAACCTTTTGAAACTGGAGAAAATCATTAGAAGTTGCATTTTCAGTTGAATTTGGGGAAACCACGTGAAGCATTCGTTGTGTTGAACTATTTCAGTCGCTTTTGTTTGATTTGTTCATTGCAAACAGCTGAAAGTCTGCACATTTTAACAATAAACCAGATTTGCAATGGGGGTTGAATAATTTTGATTGCAACTACATGTACTTACAGTGGGTCATGGTTCTATCCTACAGGTCACAATGGTGAGCGTTCACATCTTCTGTAAGCTTGAAATACAGTGCATCCGGAAAGTATTCACAGCGCTTCACTTTTCCACATTTTGTTATGTTACAGCCTTATTCCAAAATGGATTAAATTCATTATTTCCCTCAAAATTCTACAAACAATACCCCATAATGACAACGTCAAAGAAGTTTGTTTGAAATCTTTGCAAATTTATTAAAAATAAAAAAAAACAAACAAAAGCACATGTAAGTCTGATAATATGGCATTGATGGGATGTGGTTCATGGGGACCAAATTCTCTGATGCATCAAACTCCACTACAAATGGGTGAGTATAGCTGTTGCTGGAGGGTAAAATGCTTCTAAGGTCTTGAAAGCACGGTCTATCCATCTATATGTCTTCACTTTCCTGTTTTGTAGGGATGTGAGTGCGATTGTCTCTGAACTAAAACCTTCGATAAATATTCCGTAAAAATGTGCAAATCCAAGAAATCTTTGAAGCTCCTTTACTGAATGGTACTGTGACCATTGGTGTCTTGAATCCTGAGACGTGAGACATTCATCATGGAGCAAACCTGTGTGCATGATGAGTGGAAAATCGTTCCCTTGCACCAGTGACCAGGGGGCTGCCATCTACTGCCTGGATGCTTAGTGAGGTTGCACAGGGTACCCAGGGGATGATCATTCAAGTTTCTCGCTGTACTGAAATCTATCAGCACTGGAAAATACATTTCCTTTGAGAAACATAAAGACAAAGTAGAACTGCAGACTTTGTTTTCTTCAAACAAGGTGTTATCTGCAGTCTCATGTGTGAGAAAGATCAAGTATATGTATGTAAGAGGTGTTCGGCTCTGCTCTTTGGTTTGTGGAAAGTAAGAGCATTTTCAGCCATGAATTTGTTTCTCTAGCTAAGACCCAACAGCTGCTCCCCTGCTGCATTTCCCAAAGTGGAATGGTTAAAAAAAAAAAAAAAAAAAAAAAAATAGAATTATGAAACGTTGACTTAAACTGTTGGTAAGGGACCACAAGGGAAATTTCATTCTGATAAACAGCCATGAACAAGCTCGTTCAATGTCCTGGGTGAACCAGTGAATAATAAGGCTCACTATTTTTAATAAACTCTCACTTTTACAGGAAATATATTGTGCCAGAGTTATACTATCTGTTGTTATCAAGAAGTAGTAGCCTGTGAGCAAAACTGGATCAATTTCACCATTGCAGATTTGCTGAAGTTGTGTGAGCAAGCCTTGGGCAGTGAAAACAGATCTCAAAACAAGTCATTCCAATGGAGTTACAGTTTCAGATTCAGGTGTAAGATGTGGATTCATGTACTTAATTATTTACAGTATCCAGGTTGAAAAAGCTTATAAATGTTACACAGAGATTGTTATCCAAAAACAGTTAGGAGTCAAAGCACAGAAGACTAAACAACCAAGGTACAGGGGCAGTCCAAATCACTATAATCAAAAATGTCACAAAGGCAAAATGACAGGTACATGAAAATATCAGGCAAAATAACAGGGCTCAGAACTTACACAGACTGTTGGCAAGACTTCCCAAGGATGTGATAAAGACTTTGAGGATGCTTCGCATTACTTTAATTATGCCTCCTTGATTTCTTTCCTTGTTTCCACTCCATGCTCCTCCTTCTGAGGAACTGAGATAAGGGTGCAAGGAAATAAGGACAGGAAGAATCAAGCACGAATGTTTGCCAAATGAGGGAAACATGGTAATTGTAGGTACAATAGTAATGGAGTTGTTGATACTCATCAGGCTGGAAAAAGGTTACAAAACCATCTCTAAAGAGTTTGGACTCCACCAATCCACAGTCAAAAAGATTGTGTACAAATGGGGGAAATTTAAGACCACTGTTACCCTCCCCAGAGTGGTCGACCAACAATGCTCACTCCAAGAGCAAGACGTATAACAGTCCTCTCCACGAGGTCACAAAGGAACCCAGACTATCTTCTAAGCAACTAAAGGCCTCTCTCACACTGGCTAAAGTTAATGTTCATGAGTCCACCATCAAGAGAACATTGAACAACAATGGTGTGCATGGCAGGGTTGCAAGGAGAAAGCCACTGCTCTCCAAAAACAACACTGCAGGCCTTCTGCAGTTTGCTAAATATCACATGGACAAGCCAGAAGGCTATTAGAAGAATGTTTTTTGGAACGATGAGACCAAAATAGAAAGTTTTAGTGTAAATAAGAAGCGTTATGTTTGAAGAAAGGAAAACACTACATTCCAGCATAAGAACCTTATCCAATCTGTGAAAGATGGTGGTGGTAGTATCATGGTTTGGGCCTGTTTTGCTGCATCTGGGCCAGGATGATGTGCCATCATTAATGGGACAATGAATTCTGAATTATACCATCGACTTTTCAAGGAAAATGTCAGGACATCTGTCTGTGAACTGAGAGATGAAGAGAAAGTGGGTCATGCACCAAGACAATGACCCTAAACACACGTGTCATTCGACCAAAGAATGGTTAAAGAAGAATTAAGTTAATGTTTTGGAATGGCCAAGTCAAAGTCCTGACCTTAATCCAATAGAAATGTCGTGGAAGGACCTGAAGCAAGCAGTTCATGTGAGGAAACCCACCAACATCACAGAGTTGAAGCTGTTCTGTACTGAGGAACGGGCTGAAATTCCTCCAAGCTGATGTGCAGCACTGATCAACAGTTATTGGAAATGTTTAGTTGCAGTTATTTCTGCACGAGAGGGTCACACCAGATACTGAAAGCAAAGGTTCACATACTTTTGCCACTCACAGATATGTAATATTGGATAATTTTCCTCAATAATTAAATGACCAAGTATAATATGTTTTTCTCATTTGATTAATTGGGTTCTCTTTGTCTACTTTTAAGCCATCTGATCATGTTTTAGTTATATAGCTATACAAATAAAGGGTTTTAAAAATTGTCAAGCACCATTGTATATGCCCGTCCAACGCAGGGTAGGTCACTGCTTAGGATCATTTATCCACTGACAAAGCACCAAGCCATAAGGATCTTCTAGAGTTATATAATTTGAAATGTTAATCCGTCAATCCGACTCCTAAACAAAATTCTTCGGCAATTCTTTGTTAGATAATAACCGAGTAGTGTCAGATTGGGCTAAAAAGGAATGGGCTAAAACTCCTCAAAGCCGATGTGAGGACTGATCAACACTTACCAGAAATATTTAGTTGCAGTTATTGCTGCACAAGGGGGTCACACCAGATATTAAAAACAAAGGCTCACATACTTTTGCCTCTCACAGATACGTCATATTGGATCACTTTCCTCAATAAATAAATGACCAAGTATATATATATATATATATAATTTTTTTTTTTCCATTTTTTAAATTTCTTTCTTTTTCCCCCCTTATCTACTTTTAGGACTTGTGAAAATCTGATGATGTTTTAGGCCATATTTATGCAGATATACAGAAAATTGTAAAGGGTTTGCATACTTTCAAGCACTACTGTAGTATGGTACAATAATATAGTATTTCATATTATAAGATTAAAATACACCAATTTTTTTGTTGTTGTTTTTGCTATTTTTAAGGATTTCTTTCTGAAAAGAACAACATTATCTGCCAACAGAATAAGTTAATCTAAAGTTTAGAAAAGTAAATAATAATAATAATAATAATAATAATAATAATAATAATAATTATTATTATTATCAACAACAACAATAATAATAATAATAATAATAATGTTGTTGTTGTTGTTAATAATAATAATAATAATAATAATAATAATAATAATATGTAATAGTCTTATATTAGGTTTATTGTAATCCTATAATAGGAAATACTAGATCATTTAGACAATATTCAAGATATCATACTTGCTAACGTAATTCTTTGCAGTGAAAGTGACCTGAATTCACTTACTGATGGTATGTTGCCCAGCTGGATTAACTGTATAACCCATCTGTACATACAGTTTTTAAGCTAGCACAATATACTAACCTTTAAAATGCACACAGATATTAAAATGTTTTGACTTTTACAAGATTCTACTCATCACCTGATTTCTCATATACATAAAGTAAGAAAAATGGATGATATTTATATTTAAAATACATTTTTTTTTTTGTTTTGAGGTCCTGTTCAGATTAGCTCGGCTCTTCCACCTTAACTGACACTCTGTATACACCACAGCTACCATAGCAACAAACGCCAACAACTGAATGCAGTCAATTAGCAATTTATTGTGAGCAGGAAAGCACCTGGACTCAAAAGGACACTTCACCTTGACATCTCAAGATCAGCCCTGAATGAATATTAGACACTCTAACGAGACACATGCACGTGTTTTCCGTATGTATACACTTTCACTCTACAGCAGGTACTAATAGAAAACATCCTTCTTGAACTTCTGGGCTTCAGTATGTGGTTGGTCCTAGATACT
Organism: Ictalurus punctatus; assembly: GCF_001660625.3. Lineage (NCBI taxonomy): Eukaryota > Metazoa > Chordata > Actinopteri > Siluriformes > Ictaluridae > Ictalurus > Ictalurus punctatus. Next base: position 8,321,370 of record NC_030425.2, read on the forward strand.
GTGAGATTGCGATTTTCACAGGAAGGGCAGATCAAGCATTTTCTAATGTGACAAACCGACATGACTCACATGATGAGTAGTTGCATGAGATCATGTTAAAAAGTCCCTGTAATTTACTCCTAAGCATGGAAGAGACAGTAAAGGTGGTTATTCCACAACAATCTGTACAAAGGTTCAAGAGATTATAGTAGGACATGACATAGGATATGCTTACAATAATCCAGAATGTTGCAATACCTACCAAACTCACACAGTCAGCCACAGCATGCATTGCATCAGACTGAGGTAACGAGTAATGCATCTGAGACCATCCCACTGATAAAAGAGGTAAAACAGGTTTGCAGCCATGTTTGCGACTACTTTGGTATTTCTTCTTGCTTTGCATGATGAATTCCATACCAAAGAAATGGAATCGTTTGATGATTTTTTTTTGATATAGCACTGTCTTTTGTATTACGCTCATGATTTTCAGGATGACTATATCACTTTACTACATTGAAACATGGGAAAGACTTGCGTAGGCACAGCTAACCAAGTAGGAGGAGTGTCTTTTCTGTTCTCATGCAGGTTGCACAACAGTTCATTCTGGCTCTAGTGAGCTCTGCGGTAAAACTATGACTCTAGATGTCATGATATACAGTTAGGACTTGTCAAGGCAAGTAGAGAGTACTGAATAATAGTTTGAAAAGACTGCAATGGACTGGCAAGTATTTTTGCCTCAAGCTCAATGTTTCTAAGGACTGCAACCCCCGAGCAGGATATACTGGTTCGTGTTGAATGCATGAATGGATTTTTGAAGGTTTCTATTAAAGCTCTGAATGGGACAGACAGTCTTGTTTTTGATCTGTGATACTTTGTTGCTTTGAGTCCCTTCCTCTGGTTGATGGCATGCTGGAGCTCATAAAGAATGCCTGGCCCTGGTGGTCTTTGTTGAGTCCATATAAAACTGAGATATACATTTGAAGAAGGTTAGCTTTAAAATAAAATACAGTAGTTACAAATCCACAGTTCTGGCTATTTGTGCATTTCATTTTTACAGTTATAATAATAATTAGAAAAAAAAAAAAGTGCTAGACATATTTAAAATGACTCCTGACTTAAAGCACCTCACATATAAAATAATAATAATACAAATTTCAACTCAGGCTCAAGCTTAACATACTATACAATTTCAAGGCACTCAAAAGAAAAAACTGAACGTACAGTACTAACAAATTATTGAGGTCAAACACAAAAATGATGCTAGTGGGCTCCATTTTCTGTCATTTCCCACAGGAGAAAATAAATTCTAATAATTGTTTAAGTCTCTTGCTAATAGCAAATCACACCATTAAAAAGTACCAGTGGGATTTTTTTGCATGACATTGTTCAGGGAAAAAAAACTGTACATGAAAATACATTGCTCTGGATAGGAATACCTATGTAACAAAGCATAGCTTTTAGGTCTTCTGTATGTCCTGTGTTGTCTTTCTTTCTATTGAGTGACGTAAACTGGTACTCATTTCTGTGCTTGAGGTGGTAGCACGAGTGTTGGCCCTAGATGACCTCTGGCGACGGGTGCCGTTATAGACACATCGCAGCAAATTCTTGATGGTGACCCACATCTCATCGTCCTTGTAAGAGTATATAATAGGGTTCATCACAGAGTTGAGGACAGCCAGAAGAAGAAACCAGCGCTTAAACTTCAGCAAATTACATTTCTCACATTGTAAGCCATCCAGGAGCAGCACAACGAAACCAGGTGTCCAACAGATCACAAAAACCCCTGCAAGAGGGAGAGACAATGCGACTTTAGAGAATGTGATTTCAGTATTTTTGCACACACACACACACGATATACATTTTACATATACTGTATATATAAAATGCAACATAAAAATTAGGTGTATTAGTAACTCCACAGAAATCTAATTAAATAAAGTATTTAGTTGTCCTCATTATTTAAAATATATATATATATTTTAACTACAAATAATTCTTTTAGTAATCTAACCTAATCTAAATTAGGACTAGTACTTAATGTTCGAGAGCACACACTAAATATGTTAAACAACATACACATTAAGTTATTTATTTTTTTTAATCCAGCTATGTCAAAGCCTATTCTTGCACAATAAATATCACTGACTTTGTGAGCTCTCATAGCTAAAATAGCAGAGCAGATCAGCCCTGCTCTCATGAGGGCCAAGGAACAGCCCATGAAGCTTTGAGATGGAAAAAAAAAAAGAATAAGGAAAGTCTATTAAAACACCAACGAAGCTTTTAGCCTTCTTAGGAGCACTGTGAATATAATCAGTTATATGAACTCTATTATAATACGCTACCAAAATCAGGCAAAACCGAGTGCTTGGGTAAGAATGGCAGTTGTCAGAGAAGCGTCCAGGAGACCAGCTACAGCAGTGAAGGACTTCCATGGCTCACTGGCTGAAATAAGAGAACCTGTGCAGAGCTCAACAATATCATAAGATCTTCAGAGATCCGATCACAGATCAGAATGGCCAAAAGGTGCTACATCTTTAAAAGGCTATGCTACCAAATCTGAGAGCTTTTGGAAAAAGATTTTGTCTGAAAAAAGTTCAGCCATTTGGTCGAATGCAAAAGCATAATGTTTGGCAGAAATCCAGGATCGAGATAAGACTATTCCTGTGATCAAGCATGGTGGTGGTAGCATCTAGGGTTGCTTTTCAGTAGGAGGAACTGGAATGCTTGTTGCCATCACAGGCAATATGGATGGAACCGAATTTAAGCAAAATTTTGAGGAGAACATGTTGCCATACAGTATGAGTGTGGGGCGGAGGGGTGGCTTAGTGGTTAGCACATTTATCTCGCACTATCAGGGTTGGGTGCTCGAATCCCACCTCCTCCCTGTGTACACGGAGCTTGCATGTTTTCCCCGTGCTTCAGGGGTTTCCTCCAGGTACTCCTGATTGTAGGCTGACTGGCATTTCCATATTGTCCGTTGTATGTGAATGTGTGTATAATTGTGCCCTGCGATGGGTTGGCCACACTTTGTGCCCCAAGTTCCCTGGGATAGGCTCCAGGCTCCCCCATGATCCTGTGTAGGATAAGCAGTATGGAAGATGGATGGATATACTCTATATGGCCAAAAGTTTGTGGACTCCTGACCATCACACCTGTATGTGCTTTTCAAACTTCCCATTCCAGATTCAATCCCCCTTTTCTGTTATAATAACCTCCACTCTTCTGGGAAGGCTTGTTCAAAAGTATTATCATAGTAATAATCAATGACGCTCAGGTGTTTCTGAAGGATTTTCTCCTTGGTTTCATCTGACAGCTGAACCCATGGTCCACAACGAGCTTACAAAGCATGTACGGGATCTCATTGTAGAATAGCGTTGATCAAGAGAGGAGTACAAAAGATGTTACGTGGAACACCGTGAACGCCCTCATCAACAGGTAGAGAAAAAGAGACACCACAGTGACATTACTAATACAGGACGTCCCTCGGGAATTGATGAAAAGACAAGAAGAAAACATATCATAGAGGCTGCCAAGAGACATGCAGCAACATTAAAGGAATTGCATGTATATTTGACAAGTACTGATCAGTCTCTGCAAGTCACAACAATATCTCACATATGTGCACATGAGATCCCCTTGCAATTTGATAGAGCTGGATCATTTCTGCAAGGAAGAGGGGAATAAAATCGAGACGTATTAATTTGTTAGATTCTTACTAAAAAAAAAACGAGTGCTGTAATAAAAGCAAAAAGGCGCCTAGTATTAGATAAGGGGTGTGCAAACTTATGCAAACAGGACATTGTAAGTGTTTCTTCCCCCCCCCCCCTAAAACGGTTATCATTTGCTTTTCACTTGAATTTTGCTGGCTGCTATATCACATTAAACGCAGAATAAGTAGAAGAGATGCAACTCTCGATAAGAGGGACAAGCACAGCTTTCAGGGTGAGATTCTGTCAACTAAAAGAATGTACCTACTGTATATCAGTGGTGTACAGCATGTAGGGGCTTGTATTTAGGAATAACAGTGCTCCATAACAAGCAGTACAGCACAACAATGATTCTGTTTTCAGCAATAGAACACGCTCACATCTAAAGCAGAAAAACTCAAACTATTACAAGTTTAAAGGGCAATAATTGGGCCCAATTACTACACTATACACCAACTATAGCACCACTCACTAGACCGAAATGTTTTGCCATTAAGATTTTACAACACAACCACATCAAATGGGGGAACCCTCTGTGGTTAGTATGCGCCACATGTAAGTTACCATTCCCTCTAATCTTATAATAAAATATCTGAAGGAAAAGGCAGGGAATGCATGTTGCACATGTGGCAGTTCAGTTTAGAGGCTTTTTGACCGAATGTTTTCTGTGGTAACAAAAAATGGCCAAAAAACAACCCCTAAAGCTTCTCTTTCCCATGGCTTCAAGAATGTAACATAAAACTTAAATATTTATGCATGATAAGTGTCATTGGGTTATTGAGAAACTTTATCTTTCAGGAGCATTTCAGGAATGCTTCGAGCAGCATCAGAATGCTTAGAGAAAGCATCTTTTTTGCTGCAGGTTCCTTATGCATGCTGTATTAGGACTGAAACATACCAGGGAACGTTGGTAAAGGAAAATGATCAACTGTGGGTTGCTGTGATGCAATACAACCCCAATGTTTATTATTTTCCTATTACAGCATGTGCTAAATGTATTGTATTCCTCTTATACCACAGCTATCTGCCAACAATTAGTAGCCATTCGTTAATATCCATTTATAATTTAATGTTGTGGAATGTCGATGAAACAAGTTATTTTCTATTTTCACTTACATTATAACATATCAAGAAGCGTTCCCTTACAAGGATCTCTATAAAAAAAAAAAAAAGAAAACGCAGCTTTTCACGTTAACGAGGAATTGCAAATGTCAAAAATCAAAAAAACCTGTCCTAAAGAGAATCCTGAGATAGGTGGAAAAGTTAAAAGGACTGAATTTACCTTTCACTTACATATGATAGTCCTTCCAAAATTGTTGAAGTATACTAGAAAGTAAATAAGTAAGTAAAATTTACTTATATAGCACGTTTCACACAGCAAAGCTGACCAAAGTGCTGCCAAGAGTAAGGAAAGTAACACAGACATGGTAACATACTAACTGAAAGCCTCACTATTTTCGCATGTATACATTTTGCTTTGTTAAATAACCACACACACTTTTTAATCTGTATAGAATCAGTTTTATACCACAGTGCTGCTGAATTCTTGAATCTGATTGGTCAGAAGGTGTTGACTGTGAATGTAGCACCAGGAGTGATTCAAAGGTTAGGTTCATATTAATGCACGAACATTAATATGAACCTAACACCAGCACACACACACACACACACACACACACACACACCCCAATACATAATTTCTATAACAGTTTATTCATAGGGACTTACACAGTCAACAGTCCACATAACCTTGCACTAATAATACACTGATTTAAAATGTGCTGTTGTTTATCAGAGAAATATGTGTAATTTTTCTCCAAGTCAGTGCTTTTCCATGTCTCCGAGAGACCAAGTTTTTGTGTTTTGTCTAATTAACGTGAAGAGAAAGAGGAAACCATGATGAACGATAAAATAATGACCGTTTATAGCATCTGTATTTATTTCGTTTTTAAAAATGTAATCACTGCCGAACTGCTCTGATATAAGAGGAATAACACACTGTGGGATGTGCTCTTACTGTATATGAAAAGAATCCGCTTCCCATCATCGATTGTGTTCTTAAACCAGTAGGCCCTGTCATATTTTATACTTTACATAACAGACTCGAACAGAGTGAAGCTTTTGAAAATGTGAGATACAGACTATTTGAAACCTTTGTCCCTATCAGTGCTATAAACAAAGGTATCATGTGCTATGGTACTCGAATCAGATAATTCATTTTATCTTCCGACCTTGTGTATTACATAACTCATCATGCTGTAAACTGCAGAGAACGATCAATGCATAGCAGTGGAATATCCTTAACTCTCTTAAATACTTCGAAATAAGCCATTTAAGTCTTTTGAAGACTTGTTGTTTTCGTGGAAGTGTTTTTGTGTTTTTCATTGTCTAGGAATGACTCGAATTTAGGAGAGGCATTCACCCCCTCTTCTGACCTGAAAATATCATCTTTTAGTAACAGTCATTTCTAACACATACAGTATCTCACAAAAGTAAGTACAGCCCTGAAATTTTTGTAAATATTTGATTATATCTTTTCATGTGACAACACTGAAGAAATGACACTTTGCTACAGTGTAAAGAAGTGAGTGTACAGCTTGTGGAACAGTGTAAATTTGCCGTCCCCTCAAAATAACTCAACACACAGACATTAATGTCTAAACCGCTGGCAACAAGAGTGAGTACACCCCTAAGTGAAAATGTCCAAATTGGGCCCAAAGTGTCAATATTTTGTGTGGCCACCATTATTTTCCAGCACTGCCTTAACCCTCTTGGGCATGGAGTTCACCAGAGCTTCACAGGTTTCCACTGGAATCCTCTTCCACTCCTCCATGACGACATCACGGAGCTGGTGGATGTTAGAGGCCTTGTGCTCCTCCACCTTCCGTTTGAGGATGCCCCACAGGTGCTCAATAGGGTTTAGGTCTGGAGACATGCTTGGCCAGTCCATCACCTTCACCTTCTTTAGCAAGGCAGAGGTCGTCTTGGAGGTGTGTTTAGGGTCGTTATCATGCTGGAATACTGCCCTGCGGCCCAGTCTCCGAAAGGAGGGGATCATGCTCTGCTTCAGTATGTCACAGTACATGTTGGTATTCATGGTTCCCTCAATGAACTGTAGCTCCCCAGTGCCGGCAGCACTCACGCAGCCCCAGACCATGACACTCCCACCACCATGCTTGACTGTAGGCAAGACACACTTGTCTTTGTACTCCTCACCTGGTTGCCGCCACACACGCTTGACACCATCTGAACCAAATAAGTTTATCTTGGTCTCATCAGACCACAGAACACGGTTCCAGTAATCCATGTCCTTAGTCTGCTTGTCTTCAGCAAACAGTTTGTGGGCTTTCTTGTGCAACATCTTTAGAAGAGGCTTCCTTCTGGGACGACAGCCATGTAGACCAATTTGATGCAGTGTGCGGCGTATGGTCTGAGCACTGACAGGCTGACCCCCCACCCCTTCAACCCCCGCAGCAATGCTGGCAGCACTCATACATCAATTTCCCAAACACAACCTCTGGATATGACGCTGAGCACGTGCATTCAACTTCTTTGGTCGACCATGGCGAGGCCTGTTCTGAGTGGAACCTGTCCTGTTAAACTGCTGTATGGTCTTGGCCACCGTTCTGCAGCTCAGTGTCAGGGTCTTGGCAATCTTCTTATAGTCTAGGCCATCTTTATGTAGAGCAACAATTCTTTTTTTCAGATCCTCAGAGAGTTCTTTGCCATGAGGTGCCATGTTGAACTTCCAGTGACCAGTATGAGGGAGTGTGAGAGCGATGACACCAAATTAAACACACCTGCTCCCCATTCACACCTGAGACCTTGTAACACTAACAAGTCACATGACACCAGGGAGGGAAAATGGCTAATTGGGCCCAATTTGGACATTTTCACTTAGGGGTGTACTCACTTTTGTTGCCAGCAGTTTAGACATTAATGGCTGTGTGTTTAGTTATTTTGAGGGGACAGCAAATTTACACTGTTACACAAGCTGTACACTCACTACTTTACATTGTAGCAAAGTGTCATTTCTTCAGTGTTGTCACAAGAAAAGATATAATCAAATATTTACAAAAATGTGAGGGCTGTACTCACTTTTGTGAGATACTGTACGGTGCAGTTAAACAGCCTGGCAACTGCATGACGTTAACTTAACCCCACCCAGAGAAAAGAACAATCAGATACAGCCAACTGAAAGACATTGCCGAAAAGGTGACAAGAAATTCGACCTCTTCTGTTAAGAATCGAGTTGAAATGCTGCACACGTTCGCGGTGTTGCGTCACCGTATTCTAAAAAGATTCGATTTTTATCTGTTTTCTCCAACACAGCCAACTTGGGCATGCTCATTGTGGTTTGGTATGTTGTATGAAAGTGCTAGGACGCTTTATCATGGCTCCTGAGCTCCGGTGGTACAAACTGCTCTCAAACAATTTTGGAAAAGACCCGTGTGAACAATCTGTATTCAAGTCGAACCTTAAGCTGTAGTAGCACCTCATCAGCTGTCCACACGTATAAATTCTCGTGTTTGTCATTTTTTGTTTTCCGACTTTTGACCGTTCTTTATTGTGTCTTATTTTCCGCTGAATACGCTCTTAATGTTATGATGCGTTTGACATAACAGTTTTATGACAAGCTTTATCACTTCATCACAGGGCTGGCGTACTCATGTAATCGTTGTCAGATCTGTTTTTGCTCTCTTTTTTTTTTATGTGAATATTATGTAAATATTTTCAGTATTTCAGTGTTTGTCTGGGGTCTTTTTTTAAATGCAGGGGTAAAATATTAACATTTTTAAGACATGTAATAGACACATAAAAACAAGATTGTATTTTTAGGTTGACTGATTCCACCAAGTAACCAATTAAATCAATTATCTGCAATATGATAAATACACGCTTTTGGTGTGTATGATATATTTGTTTGAGCCAAGCAAAACGAGTGGGGTTCTACCTGATAAAATGCAGTTCATACAGGTCAAGTGGCCTCAAAGACATAAAACCAGGGATCTATTTATAGAGTATAATAGAAAACCTACCCAATACAGTCATCACTGTTTTAATGAGCTTGATTGGCGTCTTCTTGCGTTTCAAAGATCCAGCGGCATTGCCATTTAAGTGATTTGTTTTCTTTCTCACATAGAGATATATCCTTAAGTATATCGCTGCCATAATGAGGAAAATCCCCAGGTTGAATGCTGACCAGAAGATCAGGTAACTCCTGCTGAAGATCGGTGCCAACATTGAGCACTCTCTGATATTGCAGATGCAGTTCCAGCCCAGGCTTGGTACTGCACCCATAAAGATGGAGATGACCCAAACCAGCAAGATCAAGAGGGTTACCCGGCGCTTTGTAAGGTTACTGTGTACTTTCCAGTTCATGATGGAGATGTAGCGCTCCAGAGCAATCACCAGCAGGTTTGCGAGTGAGGCTGAGAGGCTTGTGTCCAGCAGGCCCTGGCGAAGAAAGTACTTCTGTACCGTCAGAGTTTGGGAAACTGCACCCGTGTTGAACACGAGATACAAATATGCGATCCCAGCAAGAAGATCTGAAGCAGCAAGGTTGGCCACAAGATAATAGAATGCGTAGTGAAACCGTCTGTTGGTGATCACAGCGGTGATGACCATTGCGTTGGACACCAGGATGAAGCAGCAGAAGATGCAGCCCACACACTGAAGCACAACGAGATGCGTGGACTCCCAGTCTTCAATCACTTGATTGCTTTTGTTGTAAAAAAAACCCATCTGCTCATCATAGTAACATTGGTTCTGACTGGACATCTTGTGCGGAATAAAATTGCTCTGGAAGAAGAAATAACAAAGAATAAGGATATATTAAAAAAATAATAATAATTAAATGGAATAAATATGAGATTTAATTGTATGAACCAATAAAAATGGATAAAGCTGAACCAAAGACTTCTATCTCTAATATGCACAATCTAGGAGGTTAAAGAGATTCAGGTGAGCAAACAGCAAGCTTGACTTATTTAAAAAGTGGGAAATCCGTTAAGTAGGCTAAACCACATCTTGTTCCAGCCCTGAACCTTTTCATATTGTGTCTGCAGAGGTTATTTCAGTTCTTAATTAAAATGATCCATAGGCTCAATCGCATTGTGACTCAGCTTCTATTCTTCAAGTCCTTTCTTGTGAAGTGGTTTAATTCGGTTTAACATGATTGGAAATGTTTTATTGACGGCAATTCCCCTGGATACACCCTGGCAGTGTAAAGTAAGAAAGAAAGAAAGACAGACAGACAGAAAGAAAGAAAGACAGACAGACAGAAAGAAAGAAAGACAGACAGATAGATAGAAGTAAAGAAAGACAGACAGAAATAAATAAAGAGAGACAGACAGACAGAAAGACAGACAGGCAGAAATAAATAAAGACAGAAATAAAGACAGACAAACAGACAGAAATACATAAAGAAAGACAGACAGAAAGAAAGACAAACAGAAATAAAGAAAGACACAGACATGAAGACAGGACAGAAATAAAGAAAGACAGACAGAAATAAAGAAAGACAGACAGACAGAAAGACAAACAGAAATAAAGAAAGACAGACAGAAATAAATATTGACAGACATAAATAAATAAAGACAGAAAGACAGACAGAAATAAAGACAGACAGACAGATACATAGACAGAAAGAAAGAGACAGACAGAGAGAAATAAAGAGAGACTGACAGAAAGAAAGAAAGAAAGAAAGAAAGAAAGAAAGAAAGAAAGAAAGAAAGACTGATTTTCAGGCAGGTTTTGACAGAATCCAGAGTCGATTAAAAAAGATGTTTTTATTTGTGTAGTCTACTCGTCACAGAATGTTTTGTTGATGTGATCAGAAGTAATGAGACGCGCAGATCAGCACGAAATCATAGTGGATAGAAAAATCCGACAGCTTGTGTCTGTGCACCTGTGTGTGAAAGCTTTGGCCGAACAGACACCGAGACTTACCAGCACCACCTGCAGAACCTGGGCCAGATGAAGTGATCCGTCGCATTTGTTTGTGAATGTCTCCACTCGCGCATTTCAGGCGAGGTTCTTCCTGGTTGCCTCTGGCTGATCTCTCCAGCAATCTGAGAACGGAGAGTGAAAGCGACGAGTCTGAAGGGTTTGGGAAGACGGGGCGGTTGGTGTGGGTGTGGAAAGTCGTGTACTGTAACACTTACGTCTTCTTTTTGTCCTCTATAACATGAATATTCATTTATATAACACGTCATTCGAGATGTCATATACATGTGTATACACACACCTGGCTTTTGCCTGAACAGAACATGAAAGTAAACTATCTTACACATCAGGACATCCCAAAAGCACCTTATATCTCCAGGTAAAAGCTTAGGGGAGAGCGGGGCATAACCTAACACTGTTTTCTCATGTTTGTTCATAACGTCTGATACAAATATTTGGTCTTGAACACACACACACACACACACACACACACATATACATACATACGTTTTATTTAAATATGATGATCAGTGTAAATTGTTATTATTTTGTTTAAAGATCTTTTTTTTTTGGCAAAATAATAACAATTTACACAGATCATCCTGTTCAAAAGTTTACACCCCGCGGCTCTTAATGTAAGCTATCGTGTTGCCTTCTTGAGCATCAGTGAACGTGTGCACCTTTTGTAATAGTCGTGTACGAGTCCCTCAGTCGTCCTCAGTGGGAAAAGACGGATCTCAACATCATATAGCCGCTGCTGGAAAGGGGTCAAATATGTGGAGGATGCTGGAAAAGCTAAGAATGTGCAGGACCTGAACAGTGGGCAGTTTAAGTGCTCAGGATAAACAAGGGACTCGCAAACAAGCATAAACAAAACATTTAAAAAAAAAACATAAAAACGGTCGTGGATCATCCAGGGAACGACACCCGGTATTAAGAGTCAAGGGTGTGTAAACTTTTGAACAGGGTAATTTTTATAAATTCAGCTATAATCTTGTGGACTATATGTAAACATCTGTTATGTGAAATAGCTTATTCAGGACAAAACTAAATAAAAAAAACAACATGGGATTTTTATGATCCCTGTTATTTTGTTAAAATTATTAAGATTTTGCAGATTCTACAAGGGGTATGTAAACTTTTTGGCACAACTGTAATTAGCTCATATATGGTTGTTCACTGTAGTATCACACTAGGATTAATTTCACCATGTAGTCATGTCTATGCCAGACAACAGCTACATTTAAGCAGTTTAATTGAGTTTAGTAGTGGTCCTGTCACAGCATAAAAAAGCTGCCCCCAAAAGGCAAGCAATGACCTTTGTAAAAAGCAGGCAGGAAAGTACAGTCTCTGGAAAGTGTCCTGACATGCCCCTTAGGAACATCAAAAGACAGGCAGTTAAAAGTGGACATGGGAAAGCAGCACAAATTCCCTGAGAACATCACAATAACCATACTTTGACTGGACATGTTGCTGCTGGCATTTCCATGGGAGGACAAGATAAAGGAGTCCCATGAGAGGAAGAAGACCATGTACTGGGACTTAGTGGAGGAGTGTTGCAGTAAGGGAAAGTGGGCAGTCAGTATGCCCATAGTGGTGGGGTGTAGGGGATTTGCTGGGCAGTCACTCAGGAAAGCCTGCAGCAAAATGGGCATTAAAGAAGCTGGCAAAAAGAAGGCCATGGTGGCTTTTGCTAAGAAAGGTGAGACGTGGCAAAAATGCTATAGTACATAATTCGGACCTGATCAACAAAGGCGAGGGTGTCTGACGTAAGAAACAAATACTTTTGTCACATTTTTTCTTACCTTTTCTCATACTGCCTACGCACTCCATTGTTACTTTCTATCAACCACTGTCTAGTCTTTGTGCACCAACTATTGTGAGAAATTAATAAGTGGTTTCTGAGTGGTAGTTATGACTTACTACTGGCCTGCTGGAGAGAGAGAGAGAGAGAGAGAGAGAGAGCTGTAAGAAAGCATGCATTAGAGCACAAGCACAGGAAAATGGATCAGTCCACTGGGAAAATTCAATAGCATAAAAAACCAGAAATTAAGCCCAAAACATATTGCATTGGAAAGGGGAGTCGTTTTCTTTTCACAGCCTTACTCAGTGTGTGAAATACTTGTTTCCCCATGCATTTCTGATGTACCGAAATTATTCCATAACAACGTTTTCCTAATCATTTAAATAAATCTTACAATAGAAATGGTGCTGTGCATCATAGACACACTGTCTGCACTTACATTTTCTTTTTTCTGTGAAGATTCGCTAGATTTAATTACAATTATTGGTTCTTAGGGACCATGGAAATTCTTTTAGATTTAGCTCAATCTGGCACTGAAAATCCAGCATGGTGCAGAGTGTTCATGCCCCAAAGGACCTCCATTAGCGCTCATTGCAGTTCCCATCTTTGACCACATGGACGAGGAGTAAGCGTGCTGCCTCATGAGAGACAGAAGCCAATAAAGATAACACTGGCGTAAATCTGTCAAATAACAACACTTTTTAAAATTGTTGTTCACTTATAAGAGGTAATTAGTATTTTAACAGACTGGGAGAAGCTTGCCTTGCTTGATTCTGTGGTCAATGAACTATTTGTGTTTGGATTTGTCTGAATCTTTTAAAATCATCCAATCACAAACAGGTTGTAGCGTCTTAGCAGAGGCAGACAGATTCTTATTTAAAATCTCCTAGTACTTGACTACCAATGGACTTCTTGCGGCCTTTGGATGAAAACAGCTCCACATCATCACAGAGCCTCCACCACACTTAACAGTGAAAATCAGATTCTGTTCTTGTGTTTGCTGGAAGAAAAAAAAAACCCCAAAAAATTGTTTATCTCTTCTCACCATGGAACCTTGATGGCATCTAATTGTATATCTGGATACTGAGTGAGCCGAAAATGCAACCATCTTCTGCAAATCTCCAGCAGTGATCCTGCCTCTCTAATCAGCCTGCTGTGTATGGGAGCAAAATACACTTCTCTCCCAGGTGGGCTCACTACAGTCATTTCTAAGCTCTCAATTACAGTTCTAGGTCATTGCCTTAAAAGTAGCCATTGTCTTATTTATGAAAATCAACACACTTTTGTCTCACCTTATTAGTGTATTCTCTAATCTGGGTTTCACAGTGGTGCAGTGGGTAGTGTTGCCTCCTCTTAGGATTCTCACTTCAATCCTGAGCTTTTGTGTCCATGTGGGTTTCCTCTGGTTTGTCCCCACCTCCCAAAAACATGTCAAATTGGACTTCTGGGTATATGAATAAAATCAATTAGATCAACCTTCAATTAAAGGAATCAACCACATTTTTACCCATCTTTGGAGGTAACTAGGCCTTCTTGACATTTTTTTTTTTTTATTAAAAAAAAAAAAGAAAGAAAGAAAGAAGTGCAACTGTCCACAGGATAAACACCTGGGTTTTTATTTTTTGGTAATTGAAGAAGTGAAAAGGCTGTTTTTCAAGGACATGTGAATAGGTCATTTTAGTACACTGTTTGTAAACACTTTTTCCTCTATGGCTCCAGATCCATACTCTCACCACATATTTTGCAGCCTTAATGCATTTCCCTTAACGAACATTAAAATATTGCCTTTCCTGTAATTGTAACATATGGTAGGGATAATACTGTGGCTGTTATTAAGATGAATTTCATATTTTCTTCATATTTACTTGATATCCGATCCAGCAAACCTTTTTACTCATGAGTCTTAATTATATTGTAGCCCTCTGTATGGATGGATATTACTGATCATCTTCTTCCTTTGGCTAATGTGAGTTGTATTCCCATCCCTGATACACATGTAAACTATGGTGTACACAGTAAAATGGAATCATTTTGTAATACAGCAGATTCCAATTAAATCACTTTAATCAACCTTCAATTAAAGTCACACTTCCATTATTTTTTCACAAAGACATTTGTTCCTAACATCTTTTTTTTTTTAACCCATCTTATGCTTAATAGGGTGCCAATAATTCTGGCGCTGAATATAAAGGCCTTCTTGATTTGCTTTATTTGCCTGCAAGAATATACAACTTTCACTTATAAATGCAGTTTTGAATAGGAAGTGAAAACTTCCTCTGAAAAAGCACCTGGTTTTTAGTATATAATGAAGTGAAAATGTTTTTGCCAAAAAGTCCTGAATAGATTGGTTTGCCTACATCATTCATTCACACAGTCGTGATATGATTCTCAAACATGCTGCACTGTTCATTTGTGCGTTTGTGATAAGATTAAGGTCCTATGAAATATGGCAGCAAATTCCAGACTTGGAATGCTAATTAGAAAAATTCAAACGGTACGTATTAGTGACTGCATTTCCTGTCTCTGTGTGTGTACGCATAATGCAAGATATACGTCGATTTCAAAACACACATTTTATAAATGCAATAAACGGCATATTTAAAAAGTAATAACAATCCTTATATTTATAATTGCACTCTCTCATCCCCACACTACAACCCAGTCAAAATAAAATGCAGCTCCTTTCAACGTTTGCATTCTTGCTGTGTGGGGGAATTTGGAAGGGACCTTGAAGCTGATACAATCTGTATAAATGGTGCCGACGGTAGCAAATTCTCACTGGATGTTAAAAATATGGACATAATGATTGCTAAGGACATTTCACAACTAATGTTTTATCTTCTTTCAGGACAGAGAGATCCTTAACATACTGTGGCTTTCACAAAGATGCTGAAATTGGAAAATTATATCAAGTCTTTGGTCCTTGGGTGGATGAGCTAGCGTTGTCAAATCCGTATTTAAAAAAAAAAAACAAAAAAAAAAACAATAACATTAAACTCAGCCCAAAAACACTCCACATAGACTTATCTTATAGCAGTTATGTATAGCCTTTCCCTTACCAGCCTCTCTGTTTCAGCTCTCAATGTTAATGAGACAAAACAAGTTGCTTGTCATATTACTTAGAAACCGGAAAGCGCAAACTCCTCTGTCCTGAAGACTTGAATCTCTTGGACTTTCCATAACATTAAATATAACCTTGTACAGTTAAAAAAGCAAGATGTGTCATTAATAAATGAAAAATAGTAATCTTATACCAAATATCTGTGGTATAAGAGGAATATATAATTAAAATAGCATTATTTTTTTTTATTTTTTTTAAATATGCTGCCCTACAGTATAATTTGCCAATTTGTATAATCTCTAATCACAAATGTCTGAGTAAGGGCCTACATAGTGTTCCAGCGGTTAGTGTTGCCACGTTACACCTCCATGGGCCCCGGGTCAATCCTGTACTCAGGTTACTGTCTGTGTGGAGTTTCGATGTTCACTGTTCACCCCTTATCTATGTGGGGTTTCCTTCAGGTTCTCCAGTTTCCTCTAAGTGCCTCTAGGTATGAATGTACGTGCAGGATGTATTCCTCTGTTGCATCCGGTGTTCCCGCTATAGGCTTCAGATCCACAGAAACCCTGACCATGAATGAATGAATGAATGGCATATATAAGTAAAATATATATGATGCATGATAAAATATACAAACATAATCAAGAAACTTCATGCTATTTATTTAAGCAATTTCGCACAAGCAAGAGTGTGGTTATAGTGAATATGGTGCTGTAGGTCTTCATGTCGATATTCAGTATAGCTGCACGATTGGTTGTGTGATATTGCTTTAATACCACAGTTCTACAAACAAGAAATCAAGTAAGTGACATTTTGAACACGATATGGCCAAATGTTCTGTGTATTTTTGCTCCTTTAGAGGAAATAGATTTCGAAGAAGCCACACTCACTTTATAGCACATCGGCTAGGTCTTTATCTAGCTCACATCGATTTGTACGTTCCCGTTAAAGGTGCTCCAAGTGAAATTTGCTTCATCTGATGAGCTTTCATATTTGAAGTCAGAAGTTGCAGTATGTTCCTGAAAAGTATCGTTCGCTTCGTCCTCTGATGATGTCACCAGCACAACTGTAGTAACGGTTTCAAATTAGGAAGTGAAATATTATGTGGCGAACACAGATGAGTGGAGTGATACTGTACACCAGTGAAACATCCTCAGGAAACATCCTCTTTTATAAGAGTGTATTATAGCTTTTGATTTCTCACCTTTCTTTATATTGAGTTAGTTAAGTGACAAGAAGAGGGGCACACATCAATTATGTTTCCTTTGATATAAAGAGATGAATAAAAGAGGGAGGGTTACATCATATTAAACATCCAGACTCTCATTTTTGCCAGAGTTTATAAGCTTCTTCAAGGTACAATCATTAAACTTGCTGAATACAATCCATTTGCTGAAGTTTCTTAACAATATCTAACCTCTGGGTAATAGTTCATGCATTGCATTGGAGCTATTTCCTTGAAATAGATTTAGCAGTTTACTTCTGTTAATGAGCAAACAGAAAATAGTCCCCTTTCCTGCATTTGTAACATACGGCAGGGGTAACGTTGCGCTTCTTCGTAACATGAATTTCCCGGTAAATCTTTTTTACTCCTGAGCCTTAATTATATTCTAGTCCTCTTCATGGATGTTACTGATCGTCTTCTTCATTTGGCTAATGCGCGTTATGTTCCCATCCCGGATTTACATGTAAACTATAGGGTAGATGGTATACATTATACACAGTACAATGGAAGCATTTTGAAATGCACAAGAGTCTGTAATCACAGATTTTTCCACTGAAGTCAGCCTTGCCTGAGATCATTTGGTTGTTCTCTATCAGCTGATGAGAACGGTGCAATCGTCTTTGGAAACTCTGCAGAGACAGACAACACACAAATCTAAGAATTTAAATGGATTTCTTATATAATGTAGTCCTTTCTGGAAGCCCAAGCATCCAGATAGCTCATCTCTCTGTAACTGGTACAAAAATATCAATTATCAATAAATATAATCACAGTGGATAAGAAACATTCACATTCTATCATTTTATTATTAAAATTTCTAAAACCTATCCCATTGTACAACTATATGCTGAATTGTTATGTTCAGAATATAAGAATGCTCCATCCATCCATCTTCTATATCACTTATCCTACTGGGTCGTGGGGAGCCTGGAGCCTATCCCAGGGAGCATGGGGCACAAGGCGGGGTACACCCTGGACAGAGTGCCAATCCATCGCAGGGCACAATCACATACACATTCACACACTACGGACATGCCAATCAGCCTACCATACACGTCTTTGGACTGGGGAGGAAACCCCCACAGCACGGGGAGAACATGCAAACTCCGTACACGCAGGGCCGTGGCAAGAATCGAACCCTCAACCCTGGCGGTGTGAGGCGAAGGTGCTAACCACTTAACCAGTAATCTAGAATGTCAATCTTCTTAGAATGTTTCAGAAATTCAGAATATCCATCCATCCATCCATCCATCCATCCATCGTCTGTATCGCTTATCCCAGGCAGCTCGGGGCACAAGGCGGGGGACAACCCATCACAGGGAATTCAGAATATGTTTTTAAAATTAATAAATAAACAAACAAACAAATAAATAAATACGATACCACTATAATGCAGACATATTTTCATTTCAAGTCATTGTTTCATATTTAAGAACTGTTAATTAAAGAAAAAAATAAAACAACAATGTCTGTCTGGAGCTTAACTGAAAATGACACATATTTATACAGAGAAGCATCTGAAAAGGCTGATCCCATACATATATTTGAGACATCACTGATTATGACTTTTTATAATGCAATTAAATAGGTCACTCATGGTAGCTTATTGTACAAGTAGCTGATATTATACTCAGATTGCTTTTATTTCCAAAGAGGTCAAATTACTTCAGGATACCAAAAAGCATTTCTATCCCTAAAAGTTAAGCTAATGTATTTTGCTGGCAAAAGAAGAACATAATGTGATCATCTAAATCGAATAATCATAATCGAAATATCAAACTACTATAGCTGGGAGACTACCAGTAAGACGCAAATGAGAACCCCCGCCCAAAAAAAAAGCAGTTAAATGGGAAAAGGAACATGCATCCTCTCACCACCTAAACAAGATCTCACAGAGATTAACATGGCCATAAAGCATCAATTTTGCAATAATCTAATGACCAGTGATAAATATCTACCCAAATTAGATGTAAAAACCACTTTGCCATCTTTTCTCAAATCTTCTCAGGGTTTTGTCACTCAGTGCATAAGTGGATAAGTGGCTTTTATCTGTGGTGTATATAAAGCATCAAATTATGGTTGGGAATTCTGTGTCACTCCCTGTAGATAAAGGCTGCCAACTGGACAAGAACACAGCTAATAAACTCTGAGCACTCTTCCGTTCCCCTCATGTACGCTTATAAAAAAAAAACAGGCTTAAAGGGTTTGTCCATTCACTTTAACAATGTAGATTTTGCATGAAAAGAAGGTAAATTTCAACCCAGACTGTGTACGTCACAGCCATGTTCAGAAAAAAAAAAGTCGTGTATGTGTAGTGATGTAGCGATCAGATAAAAACTGTTGAACTACTGAACTTATTACATTACAACTTTCCACCATGTGAAATGAGATTTAAAGTGTATCCAAGTATTTAGAACCAAACAACTGAAAGAAAACATTGTCTATTTTTTATTCTAAGGCTGAAAAACACTTATCAGAGAAAATGCTTTGTCACAACATGAGCTTGCTTATCACAAGAGCAGCCCACAGTCAAGGAGAAGTCTCCTCTAGTTTTTTTTCCCCCTTCTGATTAGCTCTACATGCCTCTGTAATCAGCACATAGTTGGGTGTGTCCAACTCTCCCTCACACCACTAATTTCATTTCTTATTCCACTGTGGCCTAACCTCACTGGGGACAAGCCTGAGACTGTGTACCTTTTGCAGCCACACAGCATAGTGAAGGAGGAGACGCTATGGGTGCTGCCTTCCTCTCCATTTTCTACATCCTCCCCCTCTGGGACCTCTTTCTTCACACTCAGGAACAGCTGCAGCTCTGTCATGGGAAACCCGTTTTTCTGGTAGCGCTAACCCACAAAGAGAAGGAAAAGTTTGTTAATATGAGGGTAGCCATGGGTTGAAAGGGGTGTTACACAACAGAACAAAAAGTAGAGTCTTCATATTAAAAAAAAAAAAAAAAAAAAAAAAAAAACTTGGAGAAGATGCCACCTCAGCTTCTAAAAATGCATTCACAACTTTGCTCTAACATTCTTTGCACTGCATGCTGTCGTGATTAGGAGGTGTACCTTGATACTCTCATAAGCATCTGTGATGAGAGCTATGAAAAGGCTGAGCACCATGTAGATGAAGAGGGAGATGAAAGAGTAGAGGTAGACCCTGCTGAACAGCCACACCATGATGTTCTTTTGCGGGAATTCGGCAAACGTCGGGAACATGTCGTCCCCGTTCACCAGGGAGAAGAGGCATTCGGCCACGCGGCTCAGACCCTCAAACTGGCCCAAGTATCACAAATCCATGCAGACATACGGGACAATACACGACTGATTACTTGCTTGAAAGATTATGTACAAGAAGGAAAAAAAAAAACAAGAGGTCATTTTCACACATCTATTGCTTAAACTAGACAACAGTAAGCTTTTTGCTATCAACATATAAATGCTGCCATCTTATGGTCATAAGACTAAGGCATGCAGTACAGATCTACTGCACATAACATTCTCTATAGCTCCAAGGACATTCCAACATTTGGAGTTCCTGCTCTTTATACTTTTGAAGCACTATTATGTACTACGTACACTATGTACTAATTTACCTTTTCATGGTAGGGCCCTAAAACGATCCACCCACAGAAAGTGTAGCCCAGATAAATCATTCCTGCACAGCAGCAGAAGCGGAGAACCTTGGGTAGGGCTGCCTGCATAGTAAGGATAAGAACCTGCACCGGCAGACATGAACTTATTATAAGTCTTAATAACTAACTACAGTGTATGTTGTAAGTTATATGTACATATATAGTATCTCACAAAAGTGAGTACACCCCTCACATTTTTGTAAATATTTGATTATTAAGCTCTGGTGAACTCCATGCCCAAGAGGGTTAAGGCAGTGCTGGAAAATAATGGTGGCCACACAAAATATTGACACTTTGAGCCCAATTTGACATTTTCACTTAGGGGTGTACTGACTTTTGTTGCCAGCGGTTTAGACATTAATCGCCGTGTGTTGAGTTATTTTGAGGGGACAGCAAATTTACACTGTTACACAAGCTGTACACTCACTTCGTTACATTGTAGCAAAGAGTCATTTCTTCAGTGTTGTCACATGAAAAGATATCATCAAATATTTACAAAAATGTCAGGGGTGTACTCACTTTTGTGAGATACTGTATGTCGTCCTATATCATGCTAATGCTAATAAATCAATAAACATAAGACACAGTGTTGGTGACAGGGTCTCATTAATGGAATAAAAAAAAAAGAGACACCGGATGTTAAACTGACAAGTGTACATGTGATGAGAGATGAGTGCTTACTCACATTATACTTCTGGAAGTAACCTAAATATCTGATGACCCCAACCCAGACCATGAGTGTGGATGTTCCTAAAAAGATGCTACACACATCATAGTTTGTCAGGCTCTGTGAGGAGGAGAAGAAGATGAATGATACAGACTGCTTATCTTGGCAGTCAGGCACATTTATTTTGGTGCTAAAGTAAACTGCCATGGAACAATGGCAACCATTGAAACCCTTTACCGTCTAATTATTCAGTTATTCATCTTACAACAGTTCATGTCCAAATTAAATTTACAGAAAAAGCTTTATGGTCATGAGAGTGAAATGCCTAAGTATGGACCTGCTCTTGGGAGTTTAATGAAATGATAACTGTAGACATTCAAACGTTATTGTAAATATTAACAGCTGTGATGCACAAAAAAAAGGGACACATAAAAATGTTTGGGTTTTTTTTTTGTATCTGATATATCAGCAATCAACTTACATCAAACATAATTTGTAAACCAACATGTTTCATTTTTCCTCTAGAGCAATGCTGATCAAAGTAAGCCTACACACCTCATTCCTTATTAATCAGCATTTCATAATTACCTTTGCCTGAATTTCCATCTTCAGTATTGACCCTATGATTGCCATAACATCACTGATAATTACCAAGATGTACCAGCCATTTAAAAACTCTCGTTGGTCATCCTCACATACTTTATTATTGTACTTCCGAACACAGAACTTGGAAAATCTCTGCAAACAGAAAACATATTCAAAAAAAACAATCTCAGAAAATGCACAAGGCATGCACAGATACACAACTTATGCAAGGATACACAAAGCCATACAAAAGCCAACTTGTTTGTTGTTGTTGTTATTTTTAAAAAGGAGTAAACATCAAAATTAGACATGTTAATCGACAGTTATTCTTCATGGACAGGGGTTTACCTGAAGTAATCTAATTGCAAGAAATATAGAGCGAACGCAAAGCACAGAAGAGACCAGACACACTAGGATAACAGCAGCATCAAAAATGAGAAGATAGTGAGTGTTCTTCTGAGCTGAAAAAGATAACCACAGACTGAAATTTTATGCTTTCCATAAATAACTAAATATTTCAGTTTCCTACCTAATTGAATAGAAACATTTCACAAGAATCTGTATTTCATTACATTTTGTACATTTAAAAAAAAATAATAATAATACTTCCAGTCATTATAATTTTAGCAGTGTTACTGAACTAATCAGTTATTAAAACATGGCCTGCTCATGTTCACTGTTCATCCTGTATAGACCGATATATAGGTCCTTCAAATGAATACAAGTATTTAATTAATCAATACTTTACATTGTGTCAGTAAAATTTCTTCCCATACCAGTTCCTGAAATCTTCCAGTTTTTGCATGCACTGCTAACAGCATCGATACCAAGGGTAATTTTCACTTTTCCACTATGGCACCGATTGTCAAATGTAACCTGTTGGGAAAATCAAATGTTTGATGTAACGAGGCACCATCCAAGCCTCGTTAATTTAACAACAATATTTTGCTCATTTGCTGAATATCATCTTACCAAAACAGCAAAAGTGTAACAATCAGGTAACTCATGTGAAAGGACAGTTTGTAGGTTGATTCCATTAAGCCGGAATGAGATTTCAATAGTGACAAGTCTGTTGGACAAGAAATACATGTGGTTTAAGCAGCTAAAGATGTAATGATAAAGACAGAAAAATATTTAGATGTACACACCTGCAAAAGTCAATCTCAAAAAAAGAGGCATTTCTAGTAGTGCATGTTGCAGCAGATCTGGGATCCAAAGTTAAGCAAGCTGAAATGTATGTATTAAATGTTAGAGAAATGGCAATGTATCACTACATGAAATTATATATCATATATTCTGACTGGGTTATCTTATAGATATGCCATATTAATACAAATTTAATTTTAAATAAATTAACTTTAATTTACAAATAATTGTATATTAATTCAAATGTAAATACATTTAAACCCAGACTTTTCTAGGGGGTTCTTTTAAATGAACATTGCTTTACTTTACTACTGAACTTTTCCTCAAAAGGGAATTTTTTTTTATTTTTTTTTTGGACAGTGACAAAATTTTCATAATTTGGCCTCTGTACACCACCACCACGGATTTGAAATGAAGCAATAAAGATTGAAGTGTAGACTTAATTCAAGGGGTTTATACAAAAATACTGCATTAACCGTTTAGAAATCACAGCCATTTTCATGATTCCCTCCATTTTCACAAGCTCAAAAGTAATTATACAAACTAGCAATCATAAAAATTAAGATTCTTTTTAATACTTGAATCCTTTGCAGTCGATGACTGCCTGAAGTCTGGAACAGATGGACATCACTAAATGGTGAGTGTCCTCCCTAGAGATGCTTTGCCAGGCCTTTACTGCAGCCGACTTCAGTTGCTGCTTGTTTGTGGGTCTTTCTGCCTTCAGTTTTGTCTTCAGTAAGTGAAAAGCATGCTCAATTGGGTTGAGGTCATCAGACATTTAAGAACATTTAATTTTTTTGCTTTGAGGAGCCCTTGAGCTGCTTTCACGGTATGTTTTGGGTCATTATCCATCTGTACCTTAAAGCATCTTATCAGTTTTGCAGCATTTGATTGAATCGGAGCAGAAAGCATCGCTCTATACACTTCAGAATTCATCCTGTGTCTTCTATCAGCAGTCACATCATCAATAAACACCAGTGGTCCGGTTCCACTGGCAGTCATACATGCCCATGCTATAACACTTCCTCCACAGATTTGACAAATGATGTGGTATGCTTTGGATCATGAGCCTTTCCTTTACCTTCTCCATGCTCTTCTCTTCCCATCGTTCTGGTAAAAGTTCATCTTGCATCAGAACTGGTCAGCCTTTTTTTCTTGAGCATTACCAGTGGTTTGCATGTTGAGGTTACAATGATACGCGTACCTCCTCCAGAGTGTTCTTGACTTGACTAGATGTTGTGAATGATTTCTTTTTCTTCAACAAGGAAAGAATTCTGCATTCATCCAACTTAGTTGTCCTCCATGATCTTATAGGGCTTTTGGTGTTTCTGAGCTCACCAATGCATTCCTTCTTTTTAAGAATGTACCAGATTGTTGATTTGGCTACTCCTAAAGTTTCTGCTATCTCTCTGATAGATTTGTTGTTTTTTTTTCAGCCAAATGATGGCCTCCTTCACATGCATCAACACCTCATTGGACCGCATATTGAGAGTTCCCATGAACAGCTACCGAATGCAAATTCAACACTTGGAATCAACTCCAGACCTTTTGTCTCCTTAATCTGTCATGAAATAACGAGGAAACAGGCCACACCTGGCCGTGAAACTGAGTATCAGTCAATCGTCCAGTTACTTTTGAGCCTATGAAAATGGAGGGACTAAAAAAAATGTCTATAATTCCTAAAGAGTTAACGCAATATTTTTAAAGCTGAAAGTCTACACTTCAATCACATCTTGATTGTTTCATTTCAAATCCATTGTGGTAGTGAAGACTGGCAAAATCATGAAAATTGTGTCCCTGTCCAAATGCTTATGGACCTGACTGTATAATAAAATGAAAATACACAGTGACACGGCAATAACCTGACTCAGTTTGGGCATCTATATTGTAGGTTTCTTCAGAATGCTTCCCGCTACCCGGTCTGTAGTACTCTTTACAGATGACCAAAGGAAGTAGCTTTCCATCCTCCTCGGCATAGCTGACAGAGCCCACAGACAGCTGGTCTAACTGAGAGTACTGCAAGACAGATAACACAAACTGAATGTACTTTCTGTTCTCTTACTAATTCATTTTATTTAGACACACTTTTAGTTAATGGCTCTGTGGTTTCCACTGTGGAGTCACCTCAAGTTCCTCAGGAAAACCATATCCAGGGACCTGAAATGGGAGGGGTTACAAGGTCTCCATAGCCAGGAGACCGCAACAGAGAATGTTCTTTCTGAGGCTGCTGAATAAATTCAACCTGCCGTATACACTGATGATTAAGTTCTACACCGCAGTCGAGTCCATCCTATCTTCATCTATAACTGCCTGCTTTGGATCCTCTACCTCACAACAGCGAGCCGATGCATAATCAGGACAGTGGACAGGATCATTATATGTAGTCTGCCAACGCCTTCAGGTCATTTGTGACCCAGGTCAACACCAGGGTCACAAAGTCTGCTGGCAAGGTTATAGCTGACCCTTCACACCCTGAATGTCACCTCTTTAAACCATTTCCCTCTGAAGAAGACTCAGGGCCATCAAAGACAGCACAAAAGGATACACCAACAGCTTTTTAACCAGATCTTTGGCACTCATTAACCTTTTTTCTTTTTCTTTTTTCATTTCCTCTCTCACGTAGCTCTAACTCCTCTGCACAATGCGTCCCTGAACAAAAATACAATGTTCAAATCATTCTGTAACATACTGTAACAATAGTTATTTAATTTCTCTTTCCTCAGACTCTACAAGTATATATTTTCACATCTTCTGGTCACATCTTTTGGTTACTTTCACAACTGCTTCTTAATATCTAATCTAATAATACAGTAATACATGTGTGCACACAACATGGCAAATTCCTCATTTGTGTGACATACTTGGTGAAATAAAGATATTCCTAACCATCCTGATGAGAGCCTTACTGGAAAAAAACAAAAAACACAAAACAAAAACCTTTGGACTGAAATGTGTGACATGTTCTGCCACGCATTTCATGTTAGGTTTTCAAGTAATCAAATATTCAATCAAAAATAATATAAAGTATGTTATGCAGCGTTCATTTAGAATTGAAATCTAAAGATCTTTAGGTCAGGGTCACTGTGGATTCAAGGCCTATTATAGGGAACATAGAAGGGCATACGGTGCTAATACACCCTAGATGGGAAGTTCATCGCAGGACACCACAGACACAAATATTCACCTACCCATTCACATTTAGGGGCAGTTTATCATAGCCAATCCACCTACCGGTGGGAGAAAACCAGAGAACTCACACAGATATGGGCAGAACATGTGAATACAGATAAGAATAGGGGTTACAGCACCCTCCACTTATACTGGCACCCTAGGTACATATGAGCAAAGAAGGCTGTGAAAAATTGTCATTATTTTTGTGATTTTTTTAAAGAAAAGATCAAAAGGTTTAACAATACTCTACTCTCATGGATATCAAACAATTGCCAAAAACACCAACAACAACACAGGTTTATCAAAAAAAAAACTTAAATATAGGTGTGCGACAATTATTGGCACCCTTTAAGTCAATATTTTGTGCTACCTCCCCTTGCCATGATAACAGCTCTGAGTCTTCTCCTATAACGCCTGATGAGGTTGGAGAATACATGGAAAGAGATCTGAGACCATTCCTCCATACAGAATCTCTCCAGATCCTTCAAATGTTGAGGTCCATGCTAGTGGACTCTCCTCTTCAGTTCACCCCACAGGTTTTCTATGGGGTTCAGGTCAGGGGACTGGGATGGCCAGGGCAGGGCCTTGATTTTGTGGTCAGTAAACCATTTTTGTGTTGATTTTGATGTATGTTTTGGATCATTGTCCTGCTGGAAGATCCAACCACAGCCCATTTTAAGCTTTCTGGCAGAAGCAGTCAGGTTTTCATTTAATATCTGTTGATATTTGATAGAGTCCATGATGCCATGTATCCCAACAAAATGTCCAGGTCCTCTGGCAGAAAAACAGCCCCAAAACATTAAAGAGTCACCACCATATTTAACCGTGGGCATGAGGTACTTTTCCATATGGCTACCTCTCTGTGTGCTCCAAAACCACCTCTGGTGTTTATTGCCAAAAAGCTCTATTTTGGTTTCATCTGCCCATAGAACCCGATCCCATCTTAAGTTCCAGTAGTGTCTGGCAAACTAAACTTTTGGATGAGAGTAGAGGCTTTTTTCTTGAAACCCAAACAACTTGTGGTGATGTAGGTGACTTCGGATTATAGTTTTAGAGACTTTCTGACCCCAAGACACAACTAACTTCTGCAATTCTCCAGCTGTGATCCTTGGAGATTTTTTGGCCACTTGAACCATCCTCTTCACAGTGCATTGAGACAATATAGACACACGTCCAATTCCAGGTTGATTCATAACATTTCCAGTTGACTGGAACTTCTTAATTATTGCCCTGATGGTGGAAATGGGCATTTTCAATGCTTGTGCTATTTTCTTATAGCCCCTTCCCATTTTGTGAAGCTCAACAACCTTTTGCCACACATCACAGCTATATTCCTTGGTCTTACCCATTGTTATGAATGACTAAGGGAATTTGGCCTATGTGTTACCTCATATTTATACCCCTGTGAAACAGGAAGTCATGGTTGAAGAATTTCCTGTTCCTAGTCACCCAGGTGTACTAAAACAATGTTAGCCATCTCACTATGCAGTTGGTAGCTGCTGTTTAATAGGGAAGAGCAATTGGGTGTGAATGGACAACGAACCAAAAAAGTGAAAGTCCAAAAACCAAGTTTTGTATAACAGATAACACACAAATGAAATAGAAGCAATAAAAGCTGAAAATGAGTCACCTGGGAGTGAGGGGAAAAAAAACAAACAAACCTGATCTATGATGTAGTATAGATGGTCAAAGACACTCTGTTTAGTATAGGCAGCTACACTATAGTCATCCTCTTCCACACCACTGTAGCTCTTCAGGAACAAAGTCTTGAAGGCCATCAAGTTCTCTTCTTTGTAGGTCACTACGAGCTGGTTGTTAAGCCCGAAGAGAATAAGCTTCGAAAGGAACAGAGAGAACAGATATAATACTTCATTCTCAGATTTCATGCAGCACTCATTAGTCTAGAGGAAAATTTCTCAGATGATACCCAGCTTACTGCATCTTTTTAGGGGCACTCAAGAACTGCGTTCTGTATCTGTCTAGTAAACAAGTAGCAAACTGAGGCAACTCTTACTGTTGTATGATACTAAAAACATTTTCCACTTATCCATCGTTACGTCACTGGTACTGCAGAATGAGTGGTGACGCATATTTAAGAAGTCTAAGCCATTCCAATAAATCACACAGATTATCTGAATACCTGAGTTGTAATCATGGCTATTTTTAAAATCTGTACTGTCAACTTCCATGGTAGCTGTCGCCGTGCTCTGTATTTCTGACAGGGACTCATGAAGTAATATCGCAGGTCATCTCGTAGGCTTTCTTCCAATGTCTGGTCAAAGCTCGTGGACATGGAGTTACTGAAAGAGACAGCCAGTAACTGTTAGAAATGTAATTAATGTGGGGCTTGAAGAAAAATTGCAACTGTCACAAAGTTCAGACACATGAACATACAGTTATGGGGAGCAGAAAAAAGGTACACTTTACGTATGATTCTATAACTGGAGGTTCAAATCAAAGTCAAACTACAGTATTTTAGCAAATGTATCTAAAAGCATTCAACGATGTATGTATCAAACTAACCCAGATTATCCCGCATTTCACCTCAAGTGGACAGCACAGCAGCAAGTTCTCATTTCACAAAGCATAAACCTGCTGAACATGCTACTTTTTTCTTTTGTGACACGACTATTCTTAAAATGAGGAAGGTGACTGTTCTATCATGCAAGAAAGGATTTAATGACAAATGTGTGTTGTTGAACATTTAAACTGCAACAGAGGATTGCGACATTCTCTTTAGGGGCACTGGCAGTGTTCGTATGGTAAAAGTCCAAGGTTCTGCATAAATAATCTAAATATTGTTGTGGGGGACATCATTACTGCTCGAGGTTTAAAATTCCTATACAACTCACCCAAAACGGTGGTTCATCATAATACTGGTAAAACAAAGATATTTACAAAAATACTTACAATGGTATCTTCACATAAAACTGTAGTTGTAATGTCAATTACATAGTTTAATAGAACTACTCCTCAGACATTTGCATATGTAAATTACAAGAATCATGAAGTACTTCTTAATAACTTACCTTGTAGGATCGACATTTGGCATGACAAGCAGCTCCATGCTCCATGCTCATACAACTGGTTAGAATGCAGAGTGACTGATCATCTTCCCTAAACCGTTGCACTTTAACACAAAAAGCTGTTGACCAATCATAAACCTGGTGGCTCCTCAGTGGGTGGGGTCTTAGTGTACTAAATAAAAGATCCTTTCAGTAGTTTGCAAGCTTCAAAATAACAGACAAATAATGTAACCATCATTTTACTGTCAAAAACATTATATTACAATGAGAACATTATATAGAACTAAAATGATCAGAAAATTATAAGACTAAAATTAATATCTCCATTGCCACTGCCAACAAAGGTGTTCAACAAATTTTTACGCACTGTGCAATGCAGTCTCTGTGAGGCTTCTCACCACCTTTTGAAGGCTGCCTCCATCTAGGGGCCCTGAATAGTCACTTCGAGGCCAGAGAAGAGGGCAGTGTGAGTAGGAATGCAAAACAAAACATAGAAATATCACTATGTAGCCTTGTGATGGACTGGTGTGCTGTCAGGGCTAAATTTTCCACACCTTGCAACCAGTGTTACCGGGATTGGCTCTGGATAATGAGTCTTTGTTGGTCACATATACGTTACAGCACAGTGAAATGCGTTTCTTTGTGTGTTAAGAAGTTGGGCAACACAGGGTCAGCCATGATACAGCACCCCGGAGCAGAGAGGGTTAAGGGCCCAAAAGTGGCAGCTTGGCAGTGCTGAGGCTTGAACCCGACCTTCCGATCAGTAACCCAGAGCCTGGCAGTGCTGGGGCTTGAACCACTAGCTAGTCCCAATAATCTGGAGTCTGAAGCCAGAGCAGCTGGAATTCAAGCATGTGACATTACACTGATGCTAAAATGTCACTGTGCTTAGTGGTAAATACAGAGCATGGGTGTCCAAAAGTCCATCCCCAGGGCCAAATGTGGCCTGTATCTTCTTTCTTAAAATGTATGATGGGTCACCTGCAAGCCATGTTGCAATTTTTCCTTTCACCTTACTGTGGCAACACTATATGATACTCAAGGAGTTAACTTGAGACATTTGCTTGGTGGGATATTAAATGAATTGTAAAATTCACCTGCTGGTTTCCATCAACCTGTAAGAGAAAGGTTTTGTAGAACATTGGCTTAAATGTTCTTTGTTATATTCCAGTTGCACATACCTAACGAATATACATTGTTAGGACATCCGTGTAAGGCGGGATATATATGGAAGGTGTGGTTACCAGAAGTCACATGTGATGACCATACGCTGCTATATAGTTCTCTTGAGTAAAGCGATTACGTTATTTAAACTCTGTTTACGTCCATCATTCAACAGTTTTTCACGATTTACAGTTACATTTATATAGTGCTTTTCTGGACACTCAAAGTCCAGAACAGTGGGGGAATTTTGCAAGGACACCGGGGTTATACTCCTAGTCATTTACGATAAGTGTCCTGGGATTTTTATTGACCACAGAGAGTCAGGACCTCGGTTTAACGTCTCATCTGAAAGACTGTTGTTGTTTTTACAGTATAGTGTCCCCGTCACTATACTGGGGCATTAGAACTCACATAGACCACGGGGTGAGTGCCCCCTGCTGGCCTCACTAATAACACCTCCAGCAGCAATCATAGTTTTCCCCAGGTCCCATCCGGGTACTGACAAGGCTCAACCCTGCTTAGTTTAATTGGGAAACCAGCGAAAGCTGCAGAGTACACTAAATAACTACACTAAATAACTTCATAATTTCCTCAGAAAAGTAATGTATTTAAATTTATTAATCAGAGAAAAATGTAAGTTACAAAGATGATAAAAAGAAAAAAAGAAAAGGGACAATTTCAAAGAGAGAAGCAATACTGCAAGGTTTTTTGTACTGGAGCACCAATAATTTCAACTAATCCTTCTTTCCTGGCTGTATCTACTCTGAAGCTTGCTGAATCTCGTACCTACAATAAACAAACAAACAAACAAACAAATAAGGTTAAACTGAAAATGTATAAATTATGCAAACAAATAAAAAATTATACAGTACAGAAATAAAACATGAGAAAAAAAAACTACTCAACTAACATAATAGAGTCATGTAAAAAAAATAAGTACACCCCATGGAAACTGTTGGCTTTTTTGACATATTCAGACAAGCAAACATTTGATCCTCTTTGAAACAGTGCGTATTAATAAAGTTGATGTACTCTATCAAATGACACATAAAATTGACATTTTGTAGTAATTTTCACAATTTAAATCAACAAAAAACTGATCAGTCACAAGGAAAAAGTAACACCCCTACATTTATCACACCTTCAAGTCCATAAAATTAGAATCAGGTGTTGAAGATCGGGTGCCGGTGATGAGGACCTGCTTAGGGAGTGCAGGTGGAACCGGTCTTATTTATACCCCTCTCATATCTAGTGTCGGGTGTTCCCTTTGTTATTGAGGTGTGTGGTGTCATCATGCCAAGATCTAAAGAGTTCTGTAAGGCCTTCAGGAAAAAAAAAAGGTTGTGGATGCCTATGAGTCTGGCAACGGATTTAAAAAGATCTCCAAATGATTTGAAATACATCCTTCCACTGTAAAGAAAATCATCTACAAATGGTGCAGATTTCAAACAACCAGGACTGTCCGTCCCACTAAATTCAGCCCAAGAGCAGACCGTCTGATGCAAAAAGAAGTCTCCCAGAACCCCAAAATTTCATCACAGGATCTGCCAGTAAGTCTTGCAACTGGTGGTGTCAAAGTGCGTGCTTCTACAATCAGAAAGAGATTGCACAAATTTGACCTGCATGGGAGGCGTGTCAGGAAAAAGCCTTTGCAAGACTACAGTTCGCCAATGATCATATAGGCAAAGACCAGGCCTTTTGGAATAAGGTGCTCTGGACAGATGAATCAAAGATAGAGATAGATAGATTGTTCGGCCACAGTAACAGCATACATGTTTGGCACAGATCAAAGACAGCTTTTCAGGAGAAGCACCTCATACCAACTGTGAGGCACGGTGGTGCTCTGGACTGGACAGCTTGCATTCACTGATTCAACTATGAACTCTGCACCATATCAAAGAGTGCTTGAATATAATGTCAGATCATCTGTCTGAAAGTTGAAGTCGGACCGAAAGTGGACCTTTCAACAGGATAAGGATAACAAGCACACTAGCAAATCCACCAAGGAGAATTAAGCAAAATGCCTACAGAAAGTTATTTCTGCTAAAGGGAGCAATACTACAGTAGCTTCTGAGGTCAAGGGTGTATTTAGTTTTTCCACAGAAGAATATCACATCTATTGATATTTCTGTTGAATAAATGATTGAAAAAGCTCATTTTCCTTGTGGTTTTGTTCGAGTACATGATTATATAATTTTTTCACATGACTATATGTACCTCATTCCTTTCAGCATTTCCTGACATTTTGTGATCTTTAGTGTAACTTTTAGTGTCTGGCCAGTGCAGCATGGTTAGCAACACTTCTTGCGAACAGTTCTCTTTCTTCTTCTCTGTTTTCCTCAGAGGAGCGGCAGGCTGCTGTGCAGTGCCGGTTGGAGGATCCCAATGCCCATCTTGCAGAGGTCTAAGAACAGAGTGCTGTGCAGTACTGAGTGCTCTGTAGTACTGAGTGGCTAGTACTGTAGATATATACCTGGAAAGAGGTAAAATATCAAAAAGATTTCATCTGAAAATGATATGAGACAGTGGGTTGGCAGAAAAGCTGACATAAAACTGTTCCCTGACAATTGGGATTTCCTCATTTTCAATTTCAAAAAAGTGTATGGATTTATTAACGTGTATTTTGGTTATAGTCCTGTACTAAACAAGATGATTTTCCACTACAGTCAAATTATAATGGATCAATTTTACATCAGGGATTTATTTGTATTTTATCTTTGGTATTTTATATACAATATGAACAGAGCACTAAGACACCTAACATACTTTGCATGGCACTCTAGCCAGCTAAACTTATACAATGATAGCTTAGTTGTGCCTCCCCTTGGCTAGCGACATCTAACTAGAGTAATCTCGTGTTCTATAGCCTAAATGTTTTACATGTTTAATACTATGTTATTGCTCTTAAGCCTTTTTCAGAAGTTGCAGAGCAAGTTTGGAGTTGACAAAACCAAACCGGGTTAATTAAGGTTAAGGTAAGGTTATCCATATCTTTCGTATAGATGGTCATCAGGGAAAAGCCAGGGAATTGTGTCTGTCCCTAAAAATAATTTTCCTTTGAAGTGCCCTTATTATTTGCACTCCACGCTCCATAGGATTCCCAGAAACAGCCAAGCCACTGCTACAAACGTTTGAGTTTTCTGACCCAGAATAAATCCTGCTCCAGAGCTGGTTAGCTATGTAGTGCAAGTTACCATGGCGATGAAACCCGCATAAATCCAATCCACCTCGTTTAGACTGAAAAACCAGTTTGCTCATACTAAACTCAAACTTATCCGGGTAGCCACCAAAACAGTTTTTGTGAAACAGGCCTCTGTCCTGCAAACACTGATAACACCCGAGGGAAGTTTTATCATGAATTCAATTTTCTGTCCAATTTTTTTATCTTTTAAGCAGTTAGCCCTCACATGCAAGAAAAAGAAAATGCATGGAAAGTCTATTTAGAAGTACTTTTTTTTTCTTTTTTTAAATTTGATGAAGAATCTAGGTTCAGCCTAGATTCATTCTTTGTAACTCAACTTTTATTTTGTACTTGAAATTTGAATAATTAAAAAAAAAAAAAAAATATTGAATGATGTTATGGCCAAACTGCAAAAATGGTAAACGTCAGTGTTTATTTATTCTGTCAGTGTCTGTCAGTACTATAACAGTATGCCTTTGTGGTGTGTTGCAGCCTTTAGGTCTGAGACAAAACAAGTGTGTGTACTGACATGAGGATGATGAAAGTATTTTCATTTGAGTAAAATCTCTCTAAGTGAAGGGTTACATCACTGAATTATGTTGGATAGGTCTTCATCAATGAAAGAATAAGCCAGACGTCTGTTAGGATCCGTGATGAATATTATGTGAAAAGGGAAGGGAAGAAATAAACACTGGCTTCACAGAAATTGTACTTGATGGATATTTATAAAAAAATAAATAAATAAAAAATAAAAAAAGTTATTGCTTTTTTTTTTTTTTTTTTTAAAGTTGTTTAAAAACCAAAAAAAAAAAAAAAAAAAAAAAAAGTGCTTTCATGTGGTAACATGAATTAATTGAATTTATTCAAGTGAAAAATGAAACATCACTGAATCAATCTAAATACATTAGCTTACACCAACAACAAAAAAAAAATTAAAGGTTAGATCAGGTAGAAATAGCACCTTATGATGTCATACTTTTTCATACATTATATTATGCATTTTAATGTCAATATTTCATACCATTTTACATCATAAACATGTGAAACGTTATAGTATCATATGTCAAAGATGTGAAAAATGTCACAATACATAGTAGAGTGAATAGTGCAAGAGTGCAATTGCTGCTTACCATTTTTGAATAGTGTATCAAATTTTGCCATGTTTTTCCCTCCACGGTGATCATTTTTGGCACTGGTGGCCGCCCGCTTTTGAGACCATGCCCCAGCCTTGCCCCCCACCCATTAAAAATGCTCTACACAGCTTACAAGCTATTCAGTAGAAACGGTCTTATTATATTTGGTTGGTGGGAAATTTATATATATATATATATATATATATATATATATATATATATATATATATATATATATATATATATATATATATATATATGGCTTCAGTCTGTAAAAACGTTTGTGAAAAATGTTTTTGCTGCACTAAAAGTGTTTCGTAATCTTCCTTGAAAATAATCAAATGATTCTCACGGACTTGCTGACCATGAAATAATTATAAATTATTTATTTTAAAAAAAACATCAATTTACAATGATTAAAAAAATAAAATAAGAAAAAAGGCCATTTCAAAGGGCAGAAGCATTACTACATACTGGAGTTTCCTGAACTGGAGTGCCAATATTTTCAACACGGTCTTCTTTCTTGGATGCAGCTTTACCTACGCTTGCTGAATCACCTACCTACAATACATAAACAAACAACTTAGGATTAAACTAAAAATGCATAAAATATTTACACAATTCAAATATTCAAAGGGGTTTTAAAAAACTACTATTTATAAAAAAAATAATAAACTACTCAGCTAAGATAATATTTACCGCATTCCTTTCAGTATTTCCTGACGTTTTGTTATCTTTAGTGTCACTTTTAGCACTGTGCTCCTTAGATGCAGGTTGAGTGTGCTTCATTTCTGTGTTGGATGCAGATGAGTCATGTTCCTCCTTTGGGCTATTACTGAGAGTCAGAGGTTCTTCCTCCACCTGCTGAGCCAGATCCTCGGCTACTGCTTCCTGCTGGGTGTCCGTCTCATCCCCACTGTAAAAGCGGTCTGCATTCCGTAGGGTTTCCACATACACCCTCTGCTGCTGTATTCTCGGTCTGTTGGGTCCCCTCTGGCGAATTTCGGGCCTGTTTTCCTCTTCGGAATTACGGTTACCCATGCGGTTGGCTTCGTTGCCCTCTTGTCTTATATGGTGTCTGGGCTGTGCAGCGCGATTAGCATCACCTCCTGCTAACAGATACCTTACTTCTTCTCCATGTTCCTCCCGCTCCCGTATGGGAGGAGCAGCCGGCTGCTGTGCAATGCTGGGTGGAGGATCCTGACGCCCACCTCGCAGAGGCCTAAGAAAAGCATGATGTACAGCTGCTTGGCTACTGCTGTAAATAAATACCTGTAAAGGGGTAAAAGATCAAAAAGATCTCATTTGGAAAATTAATCATGATAGCAGTGGGCTGCTAGTCCAGATATAAATCCAATCAATAATCTGTGGGGTGACCTGAAGAGGGATGTGCACAGGAGATGCCCAGCCAAGAGTTAGAATGCTTTTATAAAGAAGAATGGCGAAATATTGCCAAGACAAGTTTGAATCCCCTGATCAAATCTAAAGGTGCTTCAACTTAGTATTAGTTTAGGGGTGTGCACACTTGTGCAACCAGGTTATTGTATTTGACTTGACTTTTTATATCCACTGTACCGCTATACCAAACAAGTGGGATTTTGTAGTACAGTCAAATTATAATGAAACAATTTTAGGATTTGCTGGAAACACTCAGCACTTAAACACCATTTAAAACCATTCATAATTTCATACCACGACAGATAGTCCGATTAAAAGAAGCACAGGTATCTGGAGCGTAAAGGGCAGGTCTTTCAGTAAGGCCCTGAGAAACTCGCTAATGCCTTGTCCTATGTGCTTCAGAGGGTCTGTAAAAAAGGTGGCGATGGTCATAGTGATGGCCTGTGAAGATAACCATGAAACAGGTCAGGCAAGCCCAAGACAATTTTTCATGAGTTGACGAGCAGAGCAGTGAAACAGTACGAACCTTCATTGGAGACACTAGCAGGATTGGATTCACAATCAGGGCCTCGTAGTATTTCTTACAAGGATCCTCCTGAAGAGTCAACGTGGTCCGATACCACTCTGAAATAATATAAAAGGTAAATACCAAAAGGTAAATACTGAGGAGGTCAGTCCAGACTTCTGTAACTCCAGACATTGATTGCAGCTTCTTCTGGATGATCCCCAGACATTTCTAAGCTAACCATAAGAATTTCTTCAGCAGGTCCTAGGTCTGCCCCAGAGTCTCCATCCAATGGGATGTGCCTGATACACAGAGCCTACCGGGGGGCATGCCCAAAACACAACACTTCAAATGGTTCCTCTCAATTTGAAGGAGCATCAGCACTACTCAGAGACAAAACATTACGTAAATGTATGGAAAGTGGCATAAATGATTGACCTCCAACAACTCACCTTTGATATTATCCATCCAGTCAAATTTCTTCACTCCGGTGCATTTACCATTAACATTCTCCATCTTCACCATGTTGGACTGGTGTTCAGCAAAGGCAATCTAGAGAATGTCAAATCCACATGAAATTAGCAAACAAAGTTTCAATCACACTTTGTATACAATATACAACTATTAAAAACAAACACGCTTAAGAATTATTGCCGATGGTTACTCCTACAATCACTAAGCTGTAGCCACTATAGACAAATCAGTAAGGCTTAGGGATACGACTATATAAAGGCAATACCGTGACAATTACAAAACACGTTATTGAGCGACGTAGTAGGCATCATGGGTAGTTTCACAACATTAACTGATAGCATCGTTATGCATTAGAAACTATTTTGGTTTCAAATGTTATCACGTTTCCATATTTGACGACGTTAAAACGCATCACTGAACTAAACTGTTGATCAAGCATCAATATATAATATTACCTTGTAGAGATAGAACCAGTTCCACACTAGACTGATGATGAAACATATGGCAAGCATTCTCTTAAATTGGACAAACCAGGACATCAGAGACCACATCTCAGTGCAGATTATGACCACAATGATCAAGACAATGACAGAGACCTGTATTAAAAAAAAAAAAGCATGTGAGTAATATGATGCTCATGTAGATAATATTACTAGATTAGCCTTGTTTCATCTCAGAAATATTGCTAAGATAGGTAATGTCACTACATGATGCAGAAATATTAGTTCATGCTTTCGTCACCTCCAGGCTAGATTGTAATGCCTTATTGTCTGGAAGTTCCAGTAGGAGCATAAACAAACTCCATAGGGATAAATTCACACACTTACAATCTGTATCCTGTGTTTATATATTTCTGTAATGTTGCTTTGAGACAATGTGCATTGTTAAAAGCGCTATACAAATAAAATTGAACTGAACTGAAAAATATATTACAATGGTAACAAACGACAAAGCCCAAGCACTGAGTGAGAGTGGTGTTGCAACAGTGATGTTCAGCTGTCTTCAATAAATTTTCACCTTGATAACAGTGTCAGGCTCCACACCAAACGTGTCTTCAAAGCGCCATTTCCAGGTCTCGGGGTCATGGTGTTTAAAGTTAATAAGTATTTGACTAAGAGCATCATCCAGAGCCCCGGTCCTCCAGCTGCTCTCATCACTCACAAGCTTCTGGATTTCAATCACCCTTTTCTTGGAAAGTTTCACCTCAGCATCATAGTGCTTTTCAGCAGTTACAGCAGTGGGCTAGAAGTTCAAACAAATAGAGAATGAGCGGCACAGAAATGTAAAGAGAAGGGCACATGTGGCTTATGTTATTGTCATACCAAGCCAAGTTTGTCAATTTCCTTTAAAAGCTTCGCGAGGAAGCGCTTGAACACAGGATTACATGTTGGCTGTTGCGAGGAAAACGTCTCCCTCCTTCTTATCTCTTCAATCTGGAACAGGTTTACAAAGAGAAAATATGATTAACTACACTACCAGTCATGACCATGACATCGTTTGTTGATGCTGGTTTGAATATTTCAGAAACTACTGATCTGCTGGGATTTTCACACACACACACACACACACACACACACACACACAATCTAGAGTTTACACAAAAATGGTGTGGAAAACAAAACCTCAATTGAGACAGATCAGAGTAGAATGGCCAGATTGGTTCAATCGGACAGGAAAGCAACAGTAAGTCAATTAACCACTCTATACCTGGTCTTGAGTATTTCCGCTCCTATATCTACCATCATCGCTACAGTCTATAAACCACCTCAGGCTAAGACACATGCAGCTTTTATGTCAGAGTTTGCTGACTTCTTGTCAATGCTGAGAATGAAGTTTGACAGACATTATCGAGAACTAATGGAGTCTGAAAGATCCTCTGACTTCTCTCAGTCTATTGTAAACAATCACTTGTTCCAAACCATAAACAGACTGCTTCAAGTTAATGCTGTTACCACTTTGCCTGTTTCTCAGCAGCTATGTGATTCTTTTCTTCAGTTTTTTAATTCTAAGATTGATAATATTTGCAAAGAAATTCCTGTCACACCTGAGTCTGCCACTTCACTCCTTCATCCTTCTGGGTTCACTGGTGTTTCTTTCACTCATTTCTTACTGCTTGATTCTGAGGCTCTCACAAGGGAGGTATCCAGTATGAGATCAACCACTTGCCTGCTGGATCCAACTCCCACAAACCTATTTAAATCTTGCTTCGATGTTTGGTGCCCTACTATCCTCAGCATTATAAATGACTCACTGGAGACTGGGGTCGTTCCTGCGGTACTAAAGACTGCTGCTGTTACACCTGTACCAAAGAAAGAAAATGCTGCCATGGATGATTTTAACAATTTTCGTCCCATTTCAAATTTTCCATTTTTGGCAAAAAATACTTGAGCGTGTTGTTGCCTCTCAACTATGTAATCATCTTAAAATTAATAACCTCTTTGAACCCCTTCAGTCAGGTTTTTGTAAATTTCACAGTACTAAAACTGCGTTGGTCAAAGTTAACAATGACTTGTTGATGGCCTCCGATTCTGGCGCTACATCCATTCTTTCTGCTTTTGATACTGTGGATCATGGTCTATTATTTACATGCCTTGAAAGTGTCTTTGGTGTGTCTGGGACAGTTTTAAACTGGTTTAAATCCTATTTTACTGACCGTTCCCAGTTTATTTCTATGGGTGGCTACAGGTCTGACACTAGCTCTGTGCTCACTGGTGTTCCTCAGGGTTCAGATTTAGGCCCTCTACTCTTCAATATATATCTATCTCCACTTGGGTATCTGCTGCGATCGCTCAGCCTCCATTATCACTTTTATGCTGACGATACGCAAATCTACATTCACTCAAAATCTGGTGAAAACCTTGATGTTTGTTTTCTTTCTGAATATACTTCTGAGATAAAAACATGGATGAACAATAACTTTCTGTGCCTGAACAGTGGGAAAACCGAAGTTACGCTTATAGGCTCCTGTCATCAAATTCGCAAAGCTGGTCCACTGTCTCTGTTGATGGCTCTGTTCTAAAGACTCGAAGTAAAATGAGGAACCTTGGTGTAATTTTTGATACCAGCCTTAGATTAGATTTTTTTGTTCACAGCACTGTGAAGGCATCCTTTTTTCACCTCAGAAATATAGCTAGACTGCACCCAATGCTAAATTTCTCTGTGGGTGAAAAACTGATAAACTCATTTGTTGTCACTTGGCTGGATTACTGCAAAGCCGTTTTAGCCGTTCAATCCACAATCAACAAATTGCAATATGTTCAAAACTCTGCCGCCTGGATCCTGACGGGAACCAGGAAATGTACATATTACTCCTGTTTTGGAGTCTTTACATCGGCTCCCGGTCAGGTTCCGTGTCAATTTTAAGATCATGATGTTGACATACAAGGCACTACATGGCTTGGCTCCGCACTACTTACCTGGTTTATTAATCCCTTACACCCCAAATCGGTGTAAGGGATTAATAAACGCTCCTTTTATTAATCCCTCACAGAGCAATTTATTAATTGTTCCACAAACCCACCTAAAATCTATGGGTGTCAGGGCTTTTTGTGTCTATGCTCCTTCACTTTGGACCTCTCTTCCTCCTGAACTCATGGAAGCTCAAGACTTTTGGCATTTTTAAAGCTCAACTCAAGACACACTTTTTTAAACTTGCATTTGACTGCTGATGTCTTTTTTATGATTATTGTATAATTATTATTAACGTTGTTGTTGTTCTTATTAACTTTTATATGGTTTTATTTTTCTGTGTACTGCTTATTTTGCGTAAAGCGCTTTGAGAATCTGCTTTTAAAAGCGCTTTATAAAATAAAGTTTATTATTATACAACCGTAGCGAGCGGAAAAGCATCTCAGAATGCACAATATGTCGAACCTCGAGGCAGATGGATCACAATAGCAGAAGCCCGCATTGTGTTGTGCTCATGTCACCCAAGAACAAGAATCTGAGGATAGAGTGGGAACAGGCTCACCAAAACTGAACAGTTAATTGGAAATCACCTGGCCTGATGAATCTGTTAAACGTTTCTGTTATGACAGTGTTTGGCCACAGCAGCATGAATCCATGGGCCCAACCTGTGTTTGTTTGCCTGCTGATGGTATTGTGATGGTGAGGGTAATGGTTTTTTTTTTTTATTCCCCTGCTCACTTTGCGTACAGACTATCTGAGTACTAATGCTGAGTATTTTACGTGCTTCTTTTTACGACCAAAATTTCCTCATCTTTTATAATGGCTACTTCCAGCGTGATACTGCACCGTGCCACAAAATACATCTCTAACCGGTTCTCAAACTTGTTCCTTGACATGACAATGAACTAGTCCTCATTTTACTGACTCGGATCATTTTACTGACTCAGATCTTTGAATCTCGTTCAGCAAAATGAACAAATCTTTTTTCGAGTCACTTCGTTCATTACAGCAGAATATAGTTACAATGTTACATGTTGAATTCCTCAAGACATCTAGTACTCATGCAAACGTTGATCACATTTGGAATAAGAAATAAAACTATACGCTAATGCAGCAAAGGCCAAATTATGGGAAACAGAAATTATTAATTAATTGTGGAGATACTAGAAATAATTATGTAAATAATTATGGAGATACTAGAGATGCTGATCTTTTCTGCTCTCCGGACCTGCCTGATCCGTTTCGGATGTCCTACCTCTGGATAGAGCGCTACTCTACTCCAATTCCAGATTGCTGGGAGTACGGCTGCTTCTAAGGCCAAACAGACTTCATATAAAACCACAATAAACTTTTTCACACTATCTGTTGTTACCCAGATGAGGATGGGTTCCCTTCTGAGTCTGGTTCCTCTCAAGGTTTCTTCCTCTTAACATCTTGGGGAGTTTTTCCTTGTCACCGTCGCCACCGGCTTGCTCACTTGGGATAAATTCGCACTTTTAATAACTATATACCGTGTTGATATTTCTGTAAAGCTGCTTTGAGACAATGTCTATTGTAAAAAAGCGCTATACAAATAAAATTGAATTGCTTAGCTGGGTCTTCAGGCTAAGCAGTCTGTTAATTCACCTCACCTCCCAATCCGAGTCGTTCGTTCTTTTGTCACGTCTGTTCCCCGGAAACAGAAATGATTAGTTCACGTCTCGAGTCTCCGGGTTCTAGTCGTTCGTTCATCCCGTAACCTCCCCATAGACTGAATGCAGTGGGGCTGTGACGTGATGAATGAACGACTCGAACCCGAAGACTCCAGACGTGAACTAAACATTTCTGTTTCTTGTACAGAACCTACAGGGATGCTAGCGCGCATGCGCAGTCAAAAATGAACGAATCATTCTCTGAGACGACTCATTGTTCCCGAGTCATATTAAAGACTCGTTCAAAATGAACGAATCGTTCATGAACGGCACATCACTACAATGTACAGCTAACATTCTGCAGCAATCATGTCAATGTAGACTAAACTCTCGTAGGAATGTTTCCCATACAATACTCACTTCTCTTTGCAGCATGTTGACTTTATCAGTGCATTCCTTCACTTCTGGACACTGAGCCACTTGACATGACTCCTGACTGTATTCCCTTCTTTTAGTCGGTACATTACTGTAGCTGGAGGACTAGAAAAACAAGCGTTTCAACAAAAGACAGCGAACTCCTGTGCTTTGTTTGTTTTAGTAACATGCAGTGACTCGAAGTTTTTTACCTCGGCAGGTTTTCGCATGCTTTTTGAAGCTGGATCATAGTTGAGCATGTCATACGGATCAATCCATTCTTCATCTTCAGACTGAACAAACGACAAAACACTACTTATAACGAGGAGACCACCACAGACCCTCAAGAGCAACCCTCCTGACACCTTCATTTTCATTACACGTTTTAAAAAAACAAACAAACAGGCATGTAAATATGGTTTCCTGTTTTGTTCAAGCTGTTTACATATGCACGGAGCTGATGCACAAACACCTTCATACTCGGCCCTTGTTCTAGCTGCAAACTGAAACTATACAAAGTCAGCTAGTCAGCGTGGTAAACGACATGGGGCAACAAACTTGTACGATGAAAGAAAACAAAACCGAATTAACTGCAATTAAAGAGACGCGAAAACCTAACTCTTGGACTAAAATTAAACAAACGCTTCGAGATATCTGCTTGTTTTAATGGCGGATGGCAAACCAACTTAAGGTGCATCACCGCCACCTAATGGACTGGAGCGTGGGCAAGAGATTGGCAGAAAAAAGAGAGAGAGAGAGAGAAAAAAGAAGTAACAATAATCTATTCATCCATCCATCTTCTATACAGCTTATCCTTTTCAGGGTCACGTGGAAACCTGGAGCCTATACCAGGGAGCATGTGGCACAAGGCAGGGTACACCCTGGACAGGGTACCAATCAATCAAGTAATAATAATAATAAGTAAGTAAAAGAAGATCAAGAGATAAATAACTATATACTAGATATTCTTACTAGATTACTAAAGTCTCTCACTTATCCCAGTATTTTTTAAATGGTTTATTAGGGGGCGGTGCATTTTCCCAGATGTTTTCCCCAGCAAGTTCTCTAGTGTCATGTTTTGCTTTTCCAATCTGCATCTCTAGCCTAGTTCTTTCCTCCTCATATCTTTCGCAGTCTAACAGAACGTGTTTTACCGTCTCTTGTGTACTGCAGTGTGTGCAGAGTCCAGTGGGGTGTTTTCCTATTCTGTTTAATGCTAGATTTAATCCAGCATGACCTATTCTAAGATGCGTAATTATCATCTCTTCCTTTGGGTTTCTGCCCTGCCTCACACTCATGCCTATTTGTTTTTGTATGGTATATAGGTGTCGTCCGGTGCCAGCTGTGTCCCAGTATTCCTGACATGTTTTATGTGTGTGTCCCTTTATAATGGTTTTGATCTCTGCTCTACTTAATGGTAGTTGTATAGCAACTGTTTCATGCTTTACTTTCATGGTACTTGTATATCAACTGTTACGATCTTTTTGCCAGTACATCCACAAACATAATGACATCTTTTACAAAACAAATATCTTCACAACAGTGTAATGTTTTCAATATCATTTACAAATCATTAAATATTAGTGCTTGTATTCTGTGTTTTAGTTAGTTACACACACACACACACACACACACACACACTCACACACACGTGTTTGTCATTAAAGCTGCCTATAAAACACTAGCAAAATGTAGGGGTAATGTTATAACTCAGGAGAAGGAGAAGGATGATATTAAGGTCCAGGTATGGTTTGTAACAATGCACTTTATTTATATTTTTACATATGGAGTTTCGCAACACTAATGACGTAACAACGCCTCGTTTGCTGAAGTCACGTGACTTGCCCAATTTGATTCACGCTGCTACCGAGCTGTCTTTGGGGAATGTCGTTCTTAAAGTGTTGGATTTTTCACTAACGCATCTATTGGCAGACTGGCGAACCTCGACCCATCCTGGCTCTTGAAGGATCAGGCATTTTTTTGGAGGCTCCTTATACTATAATTACTTATTATAATTAGACTATTGCCTCACCTGTTTCACATCACCTTCTTATTTCAACTTGTCACATCACTATTAGTCTTAAATTGCCCCAGTCTCAACTTTTTTGAAACGTGTTGCGTGCATCAATTTTAAAATAAATGTTTACCTTCAAAAAACTATGCAGTTGATTAGGTAAAACATTACCATTATAAAGACACAACCTTGTCTTTATACTTTTTTGGTTTGTCTGTTTGTTTTAAAAACAAGTCAAAGTACATTTACAAATCACTCCTCTTTGTTTTTATTAGCATTTTCCATACTGTCCCAACTTTTT
Source organism: Ictalurus punctatus (assembly GCF_001660625.3). NCBI lineage: Eukaryota > Metazoa > Chordata > Actinopteri > Siluriformes > Ictaluridae > Ictalurus > Ictalurus punctatus. Next base: position 8,365,943 of record NC_030425.2, read on the forward strand.
TGGAATTGGGATTGTAATTAACAAACAGGCTAAACGGATTACACCGTCACCCCTGGAAATTAGTTTCCCCAGTATATTGCAACTCGTGTACGGTTAAAATAGTACAGCAATACTAGTACTGTGAACATGTTTTAGCAACTTAACTATTCATCACACTTCACAGAGCACAGATCATTCATTTCCACTGAGAACAGTTCTATGGGCTTTGTTGATGAGAGAGGCCAGAGGAGAATGGTCAGACTGATCCGAGCTGCCAGGAACGCTATGGTAAGTCAAATAACCACTCATTACAACCAGGGTGAGCAGAGAAGCATCTCAGAATGCACAATATGACTAACATTGAGTAGATTCCACAACAGCAGATCACATCGTGTTCCACTCCTGTCAGAAACTACAGTTGATGCAGGCTCACTGGAAATGGACAGTGCACCAACAACAATGCTATTGACAAAGGCACTGAGATGATTTTTTTCTCCCTCATTCTAATGTTTGCTGTGAACATTAATTGATTTTATGCATTGTGCTGTTGCTGAATGATTGCATGAAAGAAGCAGATCTGCAGGTGTTTCTATTAAAGTGACCCTGTTAGAGTTTTCCCTCGCGTTGTTGAGTCTTATGGAAAAAGGTTCAACAACATTCGGCCATTGCGATAAATGCACCCGTTTTATTGCGTGATCAATTTGCAATCAATTGTGCACAATAAAGGTGCAGTTATGAATTACCCAAACAGTAAGCGTTTTCGGGTTAAAAATAAAAATGGCAACATAGTTCTGGTCTCCGTGAATACAATCAAAGATAATGGTAACTTTATCTGCATTAGCCATGGACTCTGCTAATAAGCTCATTCAGAAAGGCGATTTGCAAACATTCACAAAATATAAAGTGCGATACTTATGTTTTCTGGATATGACGCTGGATCATGAACAGCTGGTATTGATCCATGCTTGAGAATCAATTTTTTAGCAAATCCTGCTTTGTATTGACCCTCATTCATAAAGCAGTCTGGTATAAAATGATTCGCACAAAAACATACGAATTTAGGTATTTTTGGGGCACATTTCCTTCAAAAATCAAACTACTCCAATGCGTCTTCAATGGCTCTGATGCCGGGAGCACATGAAGAGTCTTATGCTCATTCTTACAGCCAACAACAGAACGCTTACGAAGCTGAGACATTCTTATTATCACTGTAGCTCATCACTGTAGCTGTTCCAGCACTGAAAACATGATGGATTGTGTACAGCTCACTTATGGGAGGAGCTATGCTAATAGAGCAGAGTCTGTGGGCGGGGCTTGTTCAGGTGACGTTAGGGCAGAAATGAAAACGGCTCAATTTGTGACACTGTTTATGATTTATTGGGAATATATATATATATTTTTTTTTTTAAAAATTTAAAGGAGTGGGTGGATTTTTAGCATTATAGGGTGGTTGTGTACACACTCTGCCAACACCATTTAAAAGTGAATTTTGCATAACAGATCTCCTTTAAGAAATCACATTCTCCAAACAGACACAATGCAAAACACACATAGCAACATAGCACAGCATTCGAAAAATGCCCTGAACATCAGATTTTGAAGAACAAGCTCTTTTATAGTATATTTATTGTCAATATTTAAATGCTTGGTTTCAATGAGCAAATACACATTTCAAACACATTTAGTACAAGGTGCTTCACAGGAGTCATTAAAGTGCAAATAGAGTGAACAAAAATAAATATAGCATAAAATACCATCAACATACACACACACACACACACACACACACACATATATACTTAAAGAAGACAAATGTATCATATTTTCGCATTTTATCCGAACATACATGCCAACGTTTTGCATTAAATCTGTTCTATGAGGAGCCTGTGCTAAAATTAGTCAATATTTGCAGCATGCCAAATATTCAACAGAGTAATTATACTGCATATATGTGACAAGCAGTAGGTTTTATGACTGTTTAGCCCAATTTCATGCCAAGAAATATTATGACATTCATTAGCCTAACTATGGATTACCCAACTCAAGGCACAAAATAGTCTATACATTCAGAATCAAACCTCTGTTTTGCATTATAACTGAAATGGTAGCTCTGTACTCTGTTCAATACACATTCAGCACTTCTTATTAGTTGGCAGAGTTGTCTTTCCTAAATTAGCAGCTAACATGCAGGACCAACCCTTATTTTACAAAAAGTAATTTATAAATAACTTTAAATTATAAATAATAAATAGTTCTTTTGCATGAATGATGCCAGGTAATGAAGTATTAGAGGGAAGTGTTTGCTTTGTGCTTTTTCTGGTACAACTAGTTCTGAGAAACGTTATGGGTGGTGTGCCCATAGTGTAACAGTCTTGTCTGCAGAAGAAGACAGGAAAGAAATGTCTCTTGTGTGCCAACGGCATTGGATCACTTTGTCCTTGTGTTCACCAGCCACCATTACTGGTAGTGGTTTTGTTAGATCTCCTGGGAACAAAAGATCAAGTTCCAACAGTAAGGCATAAGGATTTAGACATGCTTTCCACATACTGGAGGGTTAAATGACTGAATTATGATGCTATTCCAATTTTCCAAAATTCCAATTATCATTATTAACACAGAATAAAGCGGTGTAGGAATTACAGCACTATATATACAGTACGTGCCCCCCTTTTTTACTGGGCCAAATGTAATTGGACAAACTAAAATAAATAATCAAGTTAAACTGTAATTTTAAATAACTGGTTGCAAATACTTTGCAGTCAATGACTGTCTGAAGTCTGGAGCCAATAGAAATCAACAGATGCTACCTGTCTTCCCTATTGCTGCTCTGCCAGGTCTTTACTGAAGATGTCTTCAGTTCCTGGAGCGTTTTGTGTTCAGTTTTGCTTTCAGCAAGTGAAATGTATGCTCAGTTGGATTCAGGTCAGGTGATTGACTTGGCCATTACAGAAGTCCCAGTGAGTTTTGAAGCATTTGGCTGAATCTGAGCAGATGATGTAACCCGATACGCTTTAGAATTCATCCTGCCGCCTTTATGAGCAGTCACATTATCAATAAATACAATGGAAGCAGCTCCATACACACCCAAACCATAGGATTAGGTGGTAAGCTTTGGATCGTGAGCCGTTTCTTCCCTTCTCAATATTCTTCGCTTCCCATAATTCTGGTACAAGGATATTCCATGTCCATAGGATGTTGCTCCAGAACTGTACAGCCTTTAAAAAAAATTGTTTTTTTTTTAAAGATGTTTTTAATAAAACTCTGGTCATCATGTTACTGAGGATTAGCAATGGTTTACATCTTGTGGGGTTCTTGATCTGGCCAACTGAGAAAGAATTCTTCTGTCTTCCACCATAGTTGTTTTCCATGGTCTTCCGGGCCTTTTGGTTGTACTGAGCTCACCAGTGCATTCTTTCTTTTTAACAACATACCAAATAATCGATTTGGCCACACCTAATGTTTTTTTTTTTTTATTGTTCAGCCTAATGATGCCTTGCTTCATTTGCAATGACAGCTCTTTGGACTACCTATTGAGAGATTACTAATACAAAGGCCTTACTTTGGCATTTCAACTGCCTTTGGATGGAAATACTGTTAAATTAAAGATGAAAGGCTGTAATCTGCACTCATTCATTATTCAAGCTCAACTGCAATATACTGTGGTAGACAGCTAAACTAATAATAACGGTGTTACTGCTGAAATATTTAAGGACTGTATATTTCAGGTATAAACTAGAAATATAAATTTAGGTGTGCTGAACGGAACTGAAGCACAAGGCAATTTGTAAATAAATAAATATATTCTTAATTGAAGCCCAAACATAAATACTGACACAGTTTTTATTAGTATGTAATGTAGTAATATGTAGCGTAATTTTTTTTACATTTACACTTTTAAAAAAATATTATTATTATTATTATTATTATTATTTTACATACTATAAGTCAGTTTATTCAACAGCCATGTCATGAATGTTTACAGGCAGTTAATTTCAACTAAGGAAATACTCAGTGTCTGAAAAAATCAACAATGACTTTTATAATAAGCTGGAAAATCGTGATGGGTGTGTATTAAAGGTCATCAGCACATGCACACCCTGCATGTCACCTCTGTCATAATGTACCTTAAAACAGGAACCAAACCAAACCAGTTAAACCAAACCAGTGCCTGTTCATGCACATGGATCACTATTACACAGACCACAGTTTTCATGAGGAACAGAGACTGTTTTGCTGGACCACACTCACATATGAAAACCTTTTCATACTTGACCAAATTACAGACCTTTCAATGTCAAGTGTTAGTTACAGTTTACATAGCGCTTTTCTTGACACTCAAAGCACTTTACATAGTATGGGGGCGGGGGATCTCCTCAATCTGAGGATGATGCGACGGCAGCCATAGTGCGCCAGAACTACACCACAAACTAGTTATTAGTGGAGAGGAGAGAGTGATGGAGCCAATTCAGAGATGCGGATTATTAGGGGGTGATAGAGAAGGGCCAATGTGGGTATTTCGGCAGGACACCGGGGTTATACTCCTACCCTTTTACAATAAGTGTCCTGGGATTTTTTATGACCACAGAGAGTCAGGACCTCAGTTTAACGTCTCATCCGAAAAACGGTGCTGTTTTTACAGTATAGTGTCCCCGTCATTATACTGGGGGTATTAGTCGCCACACGGACCACAGGGTGAGCGCCCCCTGCTGGCCTCACTAATACCACTTCCAACAGCAACCTTAGTTTTCCCCAGGCTCAACCCTGCTTAGCTTCAGTGGGAAACCAGGCGAATGTGAATGTCAGTGACATCTGGCCTACCTTGAAGATCAGTAATCATGACTTTGCTGTCGTAGGAGCCGGTGAGCAGGTAGTGAGCTCCAGGAGAGAATCGGACAGAGCGAATGTCGCTGGTGTGAGGGTTGTATGCCTGAACTGTTCGTCCTCCTCTGATGTCGTACAGCATACAGCGGCTGTCCTCCAACCCTGCAGCCAGGAGCCGCCCGGTCGGGTCCACTGCCACTGAGGCCACTGCACTTCCTTGAGAACCAAATCACTCTCATCACATTCAATTCACTTGCCACCACTGATGCACTGTATAATTTATAATTATATGTATTCATTGTCTGGCATCAAACTGGAAATACAAAACAATTCTATTAAATACAACCCACCAGGACCATGCAGGGCACTCCTGACCACTTTCACACAGCTAGGCACACGCAAGTCCCAGAAACGCACAGTCTCATCCTGTGAGCCAGATGCTACCATCCAACCACCCCATGTATAGAGGGAGAGGATGTGTCCTAATAATACACACGACTTATGTTTAGCCGTCATTTGTTTAGCCAGAAAATATGAAAGTATTACTGCTATAATATATGAACACTGCAAATGTTCAAGTTCAACTTGAACTTGAATGTGCATGTGCATGTGTATGTATACCTGTATGTCCACTGAGTGCATGTAGGCCTAGTCCTCTTTGGCAGTCGGTCGTATAGATGCTGCAGTCTCCTGCTCCAGCACTAATAAGGATGGCTCCACCACTATCTGGACCCTCCATGAATGCCAGGTCACGAATGGTCCCATCATGCATGCTGAACTCCAGATCTGGCCCTGTGTGCATACAAACACACACCATATTGAACAGGGTCTGCAGTGAAAACAGTGGCTGCTACAGTGGTCAGTGCCACACAGCAAAACATCAGGAAATCAGGACTATCTGTTTTCTGTGTTGAGTATCAGTGTCTGTTTCCCCCATCACACAACACTGCCAGTGAAATTAAGAGAAGCTGTCAGAAGATTGTGAGCTAAATAGAGCATATATATATATATATATATATATATATATATATATATATATATATATATATATATATATATATATATATATATATATAAAAAATACCAATTTCACAAATGCACCAACAAAGCTATTTAATTTTTTTAAAAATAAAAAATGTGAATATTACATGTAACATTCAAATTTGTACATTACATTTTTAATGTCATTTGTTTCTTTCACAGGGTGAGGCAGGTAGTATATCATGATAGCAGGAAGCGAGCAAAACAAAGCCAATACTTAAATTACAGTTAGTAAAAAAAAATTTTAAAAACAGTGGTGTCTTGTACTGCACTTTATTGTTTAGTTTATTGTCTTTCATTGACTGAGCTGTTGTGGCAATAAAGAAATCTTTAAGTTTGTCCCCTGGATTTTCTTTCAATTTCCTACCCATCAGACTGCTCTACCATATCATACAAAAATCTACCAAAAAGGGAGAGTGAAGGCCAAGCTTTCTCAGAGACCAGTGAAACCAGCAAACCACATCTTTTCTAACTGCTTCTCTTCTGCACCACAGGGAAGCGTAACACACTCAGAGGAACATGCTATCAGCCCTCTTCTGCATACAGTGGTGCTTAAAAGTTTGTGAACCCTTTAGAATTGTCTATATTTCTGCATAAATATGACCTAAAACAAGTCCTAAAAGTAGACAAAGAGAATCCAATCAAACAAATGAGACAAAAATATTGGTCATATATGGTCATTTATTATTGAGGAAAATGATCCAATATTACATATATGTAAGTGGCAAAAGTATGTGCACCTCTAAGATTAGCAGTTAATTTGAAGGTGAAATTAGAGTCAAGGGGTTTTCAATCAGTGGGACGGCAATCGGGTGTAAGTGAGCACCATGTTTTATTTAAAGAACGAGGATCTATCAGAGTGTGGTCTTCACAACACCTGTTTTTGTGGAAGTATATCATGGCACGAACAAAGGAGATTTCTGAGGACTTCAGAAAAAGAGTTGTTGATGCTCATCAGGCCGGTAAAAAGGCTACAAAACCATCTCTAAAGAGTTTGGACTCCACCAATCCACAGTCAGACAGATTGTGTACAAATGGAGGAAATTCAAGACCATTGTTACACTCCCCAGGAGTGTTTGACCAACAAAGATCACTCCGAGAGCAAGACGTATAATAGTCCACGAAGTCACAAAGTAACCGAGGGTAACTTCTAAGCAACTGAAGGCCTCTCTCACACTGGCTAATGTTAATGTTCCTGAGTCCACCATCAAGAGAACACTGAACAACAATGGTGTACATTGCAGGGTTGCAATGGGAAAGCCACTGCTCTCCAAAAAGATCATTGCTGTCCATCTGCAGTTTGCTAAAGATCATGTGGACAAGCCAGATCACTGGCGAAACAATGAATTTTGAATTATACCATCAAATTCTAAAGGAAAATGTCAGGACATCTGTCTGTGAACTGAATCTTAAGAGAAAGTAGGTCACACAGCAAGACAATGACCCTAACACACAAGTCGTTCTACTGAAAAATGGTTAAAGAAGAATAAAATTAATGTTTTGGAATGGCCAAGTCAAAGTCCTGAGCTTAATCCAATAGAAATGCTGTGGAAGGACCTGAAGCAAGCAGTTCATGTGATGAAACCCACCAACATCCCAGAGTTGGAGCTGTTCTGTACTGAGGAACGGGATAAAATTCCTCCAAGCCGATGTGCAGGACTCATCAACAGTTACCCCAAACGTTTAGTTGCAGTTATTGCTGCACAAGGGGGTCACACCAGATACTGAAAGCAAAGGGTCACATACTTTTTCCACTCACGGATATGTAATATTGGATCATTTTCCATAAATAAATGACCAAGTATAATTTTTTGTCTCGTTTGATTAATTGGGTTCTCTTTATCTACTGTTAGGACTTGAAAATCTGAATGTTCTAGGTCATATTTATACAGAAATTTGTACAAAAACTTGCAATCTCCCTTCAATAAGATGTCTGAAGCTTAAAAAGCTAAAATGAAACAAAAACACAAGGAATAGTGAATTTTCTGTAGCTAAATACCAAATGGTCCATATTCCTAGGTATGGTGTACAATACTATTAGTTAATGATTGCAGATGATAAGTAAGAAATATTGCTGACAAAAAACATTACTGTGGTAAACAAACACACAAAATCTGAAACAATAAATTTTGAACAAAAAAACGGTACGTTCCTCCTAAAGCCACTAGGAAAAGGACATAAATTACGGCTTTTCCGACTCAGAGACTGCACTATTTTTAACATTACCCATATGTCATGACTCGGTGTTCATTGTGTTTGGACAAAAAGGGTAAACAAGTTTAGAACAAGTACATGACTATGCTATGTCTCACTCTGCACTAGGAATAGCGACAGTACGTGGGATTTTGGTTCATTTTCTGAATTGTACTCTTCTGTCAAGTGGAAAAGCATTATTATTCCCCCCACGACATAAGTGAAAAATATCTAAGCAACACTCTTGAGTTTTGCCATTTTCACCTGTAGCGTTGCAGGTCTCGGCATTGAAAGGCAGGACTTTCACGAATTTGTCATTGGAGCCTGTAGCAAGAAGTTGGCCACATGGACTCCAAGCCACACAGTAGATGGAACCTTTGTGGTGCTTGTTGCGTTTGAAGCAGACTTCAGGCTGCCTCACTGGGCTTTCTGCACTGTGAGATAATACACAATATTTTAAAGCATCATTTTGCATAATTCCACCTTTGAGTTGTGGTTATTATTATTATTATTATTATTATTATTATTATTATTATTATTATTTACTTCAACTGTGCTTTTGAATAAAATGTTCTCTAGGGTTGCTGCCTATTAAATATACAGCAACTGAGTTTATAATGCAACTCGAAGTTCACAAGTACATAAAGACATTTTACATTTTCATGCATCTATCAAAAATTGTTGTTGCTTTGCTGCCTATGAATGGTAGCTGCGCTATGTTCCGTCATTTCTGGTAACCATTTATAAACAAACACCAGGGTGTCACACACTGTCATGCTTTAGATTCTGTTTCCTCTCATTGCTATGTTCTTATTGAAATCACTGGCCAGATGGATAATAATATGTCCTTGTAAATGCTTTATAATGCACAGAAACTCATCATCTTAATTCAATACCTGGCACTAAGGTCCTGTGGGTACATGCAGACACGCAAGGTTTTGGAATTAGAGCCGATAGCATAGAGTTTTCCAAAAGGATGAAATGCGACAGCACGCACAGCTTGTGTGTCTTCCAGTACGTGCACTGCTATGAATGGGGACTTGGGCTGGTCATCCTGAAACACACTATTGTCATACCAGTGGTCATATAATTATCAGGGTAGAAATCCTGTTTGAAGGTCCTTCTGCTTTGCTATTCATCACTAAAGAGTAACAGCATTCTGAAATTTTACTGTTAATTATAATCATATGTTTAAGGTTTTTCGAGAACCAAAGACGATTAAAAGTCCCCTCACCTTTGGCTGACCATCACTGGGGACTCATCAAGTGAAGGCATGCCCCGAATGCCTCCTCTCTGAGGGGTGCTGCTCGTCACACCAGTTTTGCTTTTGCCTGTTCCGTCAGACTCCGGTGTATGTGTGCGCTGTGCTTCTGACTGTGAGCCATTAAACTGCTGGGCCAAGGCTTGCATGTTCTCCCCTAGGTCTTCCATCCCTACATTCAGCTCCTCCAGCTTTTGGATGGACCTGTACATCCCAACAGCATGCAAAATGGAAGTGGGATCCATTATATAAATCAATAAAAAAATGTTTCAAACATTTTTTACTTATTGTAATAGGTATTAAAATAGCATTAAATATATTTCAAGAGGTTTTAGTGCCACATTTCCCACCATCCAAGCAATACCTAAATCTTTGCACAATATCACAGTTCACACACTCAGAGCTGAATGATCAATAACTGCTCCAACAATTCTTATGGCATGGCATAAATTTATTTATTTATTTATTTATTTATTTACTTACTTACTTACTTACATGTGGCTTAAGCACATGTGTAAATAAATAAATAAGCTTGTCCACAGCTTATTAAGATTTAAAGCAGCATCCAGTCATGGAAATACTAATTAATGGTCAGAGTTACGAGTCTTGATTTGGCAGAAGGCTTCAGACTTATATGGCATCTCAGATTTGCCATTTGTCAATATGCTGCAAGAAGTCTGGCTTCACACAGCCAACCAGTGATGGAGAGCTAATCCGCTGATGTTAGCAAACACCACAGATCAATTCCATGTTGAATTATCCAAATCCCAGACCTGCAGATTTGGTTAAGTCACATCTAGCTAACTCAATTCCAGTCTTCAACTGTCCAGTTTCCATGAGTCTGTGCCCACAGCAGCCTCCGTTTCCTGTTCATGGCTGACAGAAGCAGAATAGGATGTGGTCTTCTGATGGTGTAACAAATCTGCCTCAAGGTTCAACTTGTTCTGTGTTGCATTTCTGCTCAACATGATTGTATAGTGGTTATTTGAGTTACTATAGCTAGTCTGGCCATTCTCTTCTGATCGCTCTCATCAGCAAGGCATTTCCACCTGCAGGACTGCCTCTACGTTTATTACGTTTTTTACACCATTCTGTGTAAACTCTAGAGACACATGCTGTGCATGAAAATCTCAGGAGGTCAGCAGGTAAACTTAAAGCAAACTGCCAAAGTCACAGAGATCACATTTTCCCCCATTCTGATTTTAAATGTAAACATTAACGGAAGCGCTTGACCTGTATCTGCATGATTACATGCATTGTGCTGCTGCCACATGACTGGCTGATAGGATAGCAGCATGAATGTGTAGGTGTACAGCTGTTCCTATTAAAGTGGTCAGTGTATTTGCATGCTAGCAAGCCTGCAATTTATTCATTTATATGAATGTTTCATATAAATAATTTTATAATTATAATAATTTTATCTTTAAAGTAATACTGAGGACAGGCAGCATGGAATTACTTGCTCCTAATTGCTAAGTCTCCAGTACTTGGCACACATCCCTATCCTCATACTATACCAAGTAGTAGGTCATTACTCCAGTAGTGTACTCCAGTACATTACATTACATTGACATTTATTCACTTAGCAGACACTTTTATCCAAAGCGACTTACAAATGAGAAAAATACAAGCAAAGCGATATATCAAGCAGAGAACAATACAAGTAGTGCTACCATACAAGATCCGTTAATTGAGTTCCAGAAGAAGCAAAGTGCGCAGAGTAGAGGTGTAAATGCAATTTTTTTTTTTTTTTATGGGTTGGTTAGGTGTTCACGGAAGAGGTGGGTCTTTAGCTGTTTTTTGAAGATGGTGAAAGATTCTGTGGTCCGGATTGAGGTTGGAAGTTCATTCCACCACTGAGGAACAGTTAGTGTGAAGGTTCTGGAAAGGGACCTTGCGCCACGCTGAATGGGAACTACTAAACATCGGTCGCTAATCAATCGCAGATTGCGTGAGGGAACGTAGGCCTTCAGGAGAGAGTTGAGGTAGGAGGGTGCTGTACCAGACAAGGTCTTGTAGGTGAGCATCAAGGCCTTGAATTTGAAGGCCTTGCTACAGGAAGCCAGTGGAGGGAGATGAAGAGGGGTGTGACATGGGTTCTCTTGGGCTGGATGATGACAAGGTGCGCTGCAGCATTCTGAATCATCTGAAGGGGCTTGATGGAGCTGGCCGGGAGGCCCGAAAGTAGTGAGTTGCAGTAGTCCAGTTTTGAGATAACAAGAGCCTGGACTAGTATCTGTGTAAGCAGGTCATTACTCCAGTAGTGTACTCCAGTAGCAGGTCATTACTCCAGTAGTGTACTCCAGTAGCAGGTCATTACTCCAGTAGCAGGTCATTACTCCAGTAGTGTACTCCAGTAGCAGGTCATTACTCCAGTAGTGTACTCCAGTAGCAGGTCATTACTCCAGTAGCAGGTCATTACTCCAGTAGTGTACTCCAGTAGCAGGTCATTACTCCAGTAGCAGGTCATTACTCCAGTAGCAGGTCATTACTCCAGTAGTGTACTCCAGTAGCAGGTCATTACTCCAGTAGTGTACTCCAGTAGCAGGTCATTACTCCAGTAGTGTACTCCAGTAGCAGGTCATTACTCCAGTAGTGTACTCCAGTAGCAGGTCATTACTCCAGTAGCAGGTCATTACTCCAGTAGCAGGTCATTACTCCAGTAGTGTACTCCAGTAGCAGGTCATTACTCCAGTAGTGTACTTCCTACATGACCCTTAAGAAGATTTCCATTCTGGGAAATCCAAGTCTTCTGATTTAGCTACCATCCCTCATAGGCTAATTAAAGGATTCTGACCAGATTCTATATATAATGGAAATAGATACAAATAATGAGCAATTCTTCTCTGAAAAGGCTAAGGAATTTCTTTCTGATGATTAACCCCATCTCTGCCTTCCAGTATTCCACCCAGTTCAGCTTAAACGACCACTCCAGGGCCAACAAGTCTTGCTTTAGCTCAATGTCTTCACCTCACAAGGAGGTGGCCACTTGCTCATTTCCTCTGCCGGCAGCTAGAATTAGAGAAACATAAACTGTGTTGTTTAGATTACATTGTCTTTAGTCCAAGAGCTGTACCCACGATGGACTATACCATTATGAAATGAGTTTTATGTTTAAATACTTTAACTTAAAGGCAAGCACCATTCAAAAACACAGTTGTTCATCTCCACAGGCAAAATTCCCACCATCTGGCTTGGTTACATTCAGACCTCTTTTACAGTCTATGCTGAAACAACTAATGGGACTCCCTACTAACACAACATCTGTTCGCTCTTTATTCACCACTAATACAACATATGTTAACTCTTTATTCACCTGTGTGTTAGTGTTTAAACATAGCACGTGTGTGTTAGTGTTCGGGTCTGACCTGCTGAGGAAGGTCTGTGTGAGGTTATGCTGGCCGGCACCCGAGGCCTGACTGGCTTGCTGCACTCCTCCCTCTAGCAACATCTGCTGGTAGAGCTGCATATGCTGCTGCTTCTGCTCCAAGTGATGCTGCACACGCAGTCTCTGACGCTGGAACTCCTGCAGCTGCTCCTACAAGCGTGAGGACACACATACACACAGTTAGTGTAAGGAGACAAACATACTGCCTTCCAAAAAGCTCCGGTGTCAGTCTTTGAAACTATTTCAAACTTCAACAAACATCAACCCCACAACTTTAAAAAGATTATGAAACTTAACCGAACAAAAAGGTTCATCAATCATTATATCACAGAAAAAAAGCACAGACGCATACCTATATGTTTATCCTCATGAAGAATTCCAATTCTATGCAAATTGGAAATGATTGGAAATCCTTAAAAGCTATAGTAATGACAATAAAAGTCCATAGCAATGTTAAGAAATCTGGCCTGTTTTTAAAGGATCAGAAATATTACCTCTGTCATCTTAACTGAACCAGGAAGTTCTCCATCCTTTTCAGGGGGTTGAGTGGGACAGAGCGTGTTAGGCTCTACTGAAGTGTTCGTTTTCTCTTCTTGTGTGCGTGACCTAGAACCGCTGGAGAAAAACAGTCAGCATAGCGCAACGCAGGGCACTAATCATCGCATTCATCATTCTCAAAGCACCGACATTTTCTTCCGTAATGAGAGACTCAAAAATGCATATGAACCTTTTCCATAGTAAAACTCAACTGACGATGTAGAGTGACTTCAAGGAGAGCAAGTCATGTAAACTAAATCAAAATGTTCTCAACCAACAAAGCTTCATACCTGTCTGGTGTCTCCATGAAGATGTTACTGTCCACTACGTTGTGGCTGCAGTTTAAGCCAAAGTTAGCAAAAGAGTGTGACATCAGAGCGGCATCTTTTCCATCATCTTCTGTGGTTTTCCTCTCCCTCCCTGCCAGGCCATAGGACAGACCATCTAGCGCTGGGTTGAGGGAACGTGATACGTAAGCTTCCGCTGATTGAGGGCGTCTCAGTGGTGAGGCTGGGGAAGGTGAAAACTTGGCAAGGAGCGGCACAAGAAAATCAGTGTGGGTTGCCCGTGCTGGTTTTACCAGCTGGTCCACGTGGACATTGAGTGTCTTCTGTTCAAACGCGCATGTAAAGGTGGCAGACGCAAGGTTGCGCAGCCAAGAGATCAAGCTCAGGTCGGGTTCGTCACAGCCATTGCCACATAGCACATCAATGCCCAGCAGTACCTCGGCCTCACCGATCTCCTCGCCTGTCGCCTTGCTCTGGCAGAACTCCACACAACATTCATACAGCACACCCTTAACCAGCAGCTGGAAGAGGCGATCTGAGCCGGCCCGAAATCCCGCCTCGCTGAGCTTGCGGTCAGCCGGAATGAACTCGGCCACCAAAGAGCATGTCTCCTCAAAACAGCGTACACGTGCTGTACTCGGGTTCCAGTCCTTGAACTCAACATGGTGCGTGAGCTGAGGGAGTGTCAACAGCAGGCACAGATTGCTATAGGCCTCTTTGGATGGGCTTAACTCCTCCAGAGCATTCAGACACTTCACTGCCTCTTGCATGCTTAGCTCAAGCTGAAGCAACAGAAGGTAAATAAAAGTCATAAAAGGGCTAGGTATTTAATGACATTATGCAGAAACACTGTATCTGAGGGTGAAACACCGTCTTGACCCACTCCAATGGTTGATGTATTTGAATAAAACACCCCCTAGATTTGCACATTAATTTGGCTAATTATTATACCTGCTTCATTGACACATTCATTACATGCCATCAGCACTGAGTAAGAAGGCACATATGCAATGAACATGAGCTAGGTACATTACTGATCTGATCACCTTTATATATTTGTAGAAACATCGCAGAAAAACTAGTTCATGTTTTATCACCTCGAGTCCAGGTTGGAGTACTATAATGTCCTGCTGTCTGGAAGTTAGGTGCATAAACTAGCTCGATCAGAGAATGGGCTCCATTTTTAGTCCTCTCAAAGTTTCTTCCTGATGTCAACTCAGGGAGATTCTCCTTTCCACTGTCGCCTCTGGCTCGCTCATTGGGAAGTTAAATAGAAATCTACATCCCACTTTTTGTAAAGCTTATTTGTGAGAGTGTCCACTATTGTATAAAATGAACTGGATCGGTTTACCACACTCGCTATTCGTAAAAGGCACAACATCATACTGTACCAGCAGGACATTACGGACTATAAAATAAAACAGAATATTTTGTTGCTATAAGGGCCAATTCTAATCATTTTGTTGTCAAACTTCAGATAGGCATTAGAACAGAAAACTTAGACGGGTACAAAGGTACGTTCACACATACAGCGATTTTATCACTGCAAGTCGCCGGTAGGTGTTCCTACTACTGGTCGCCATAGTAACATTTAGCAGTGGGTGGTGCGACTAGCATTCCACTTCTGACAACAAACCAGTTTTCTTGTTGCTAAAATTAAACATTCTGGAGGGAGAGCATTCGTATATAAAATTCACCAGTGTACTGTACTGTATTACTACACAGTGTACGCATCATATCCTACAAGATGAAGCAGAAGCATCTAAATCTTTTAGTTGATCAATGAATATCACCGGATATTGAGGGTCAAAAAAATTCTTTTCACCCTTTTGTGTTTTTGACATCCGCATATATTCCTTTTCTATGAAACCTTACTAACTGCAGACCATGGAGTGTTTCAAACAAAACTAGCCAACAATGACACATTATTTGTCTCAACAAT
This sequence comes from Ictalurus punctatus, assembly GCF_001660625.3. Lineage (NCBI taxonomy): Eukaryota > Metazoa > Chordata > Actinopteri > Siluriformes > Ictaluridae > Ictalurus > Ictalurus punctatus. Next base: position 8,381,392 of record NC_030425.2, read on the forward strand.
GTGATGTCAGATCACAGTTCTAACTCCTAAATCAGAAGAAGAAGCCTTTATTTGTCACGTATACATTACAGCACAATGAAATTCTTGTTTCGCATATCCCAGCTTGTTAGGGAGTTGGGGTCAGAACGCAGGGTCAGCCATGATGCGGTGCCCCTGGAGCAGAGAGGGCTAAGGGTTTTGCTCAAGGGCCCAATGGTGGCATGAACCCCTGACCTTCCAATGAGTAACCCAGAGCCTTAACCGTTAAGCTACCACTGCCCCACAAACTGCAATGATAATACTCAACCCGACATACAAACAAACTCACATTTTGAGGCTCATCTGATGCAGATATGGCATTATTCACACAAAGTGCTTCCAGGAACCTCTGTTTCAGAATGATGTAACGAAACCTTTAGGGATGACAGAAACACACATAAGACAATAACATAGGTGATATTTTGTGCCACTATGTGTACCCGAAATTATTTTCCTTCACCTCTTTCTGTCAAATTTGTCTAGACTCTCCAGTGGCTGAATGAACTGAAGAACCTCCTCCCACTGTCCATCTAATATCAGCTGCCTAGGACGAATGGAAAACAAATGAGAATGTCACCGTCAGTGGTAACAAGCAGGTTATATAATGCATTCCAGCATAAACGTATGCTTTCCAGAAGTCAGGTGTTTGCTGCTTTACCCATTTGAACTTAATGAAAAGTGAGAGTATCAGTTTCTTAACACCGGTCCTATTTATCCAATCAACTGCAAGCTGAAACCCACCTGAGGAAGAGCATATCATCCGAGTATAGACCATTAATAACACCGCTCTCCTTCTCCAGCGCTAGCATGCTGATATGAAGCTTTCGGCAGTTGAGGAAATCCAGGATGAGCTTGATGATCTCTGCTTCCTTTATGTTAATCGTCTCCTCTGCCGTCATGGTGTCCTGTTGAGGTACATTGGGTAAACATATTAGCATGATATTTACTAATGACGTTTACTATCGGGCATGAGTTTCTATTTCACGTGAAATTTCCTTTTAGAGAATTCAACGCTTTCCACTCAAGGTTTTTCTTCTCAAGCTGCATGCTACATCGAATTAAAAGCAAATCAACTAGAGATGATTTGCTCATTCAACCTCAAAACCATTACTGAAGTCAGGTGTTGTTGTCGTCAGGTTTCCAACTTCGTTGCAACAGTTTGGGGAAGAACCACATATGGGTGTGACTGTCAGGTGTCCACATACTTTTGGCCATACAGTGTATATGTTTTGTTGGATAGGGATAAATTCATTAATTCATAAAATGTTGATATACACTATATGGCCAAAACTATGTGGACACATGACCATCACACTCATATGTGGTTCTTCTCCAAACTGTTACCACAAAGTTTGAAGCACACAATTGTATAAAAATGTCTTTGCATGATGTAGCATTACAATTTCCCTTCGATGGAACCAAGACGCTCAAACCTGCTCCAGTACGACAATGCCCCAACATGGTTTGCCAAAGTTGGAGTGGAAGAACTCGAGTGTCCTGCACAGATCTCTGACCTCAACCCAACTGAACACCTTTGGGATGAACTGGAACACAGACCTCCTCAACCTAACATCAGTACCTGATCTCACTAATGCTCTTGTGGCTGAATGAGCTCAAATCCCCACAGGCACGCTCCAAACTGGCATAAAGTTGGTTTGACGTTGGATATTGGCAGATATGCGAAAATTAAGGGGCCGTCTCTAAAGTTACATACGACACTGTTAAAAACATTTCTAACTTCAATAGCATTTGAAGGGAATGATGTACAGTCATATAACCAACTGTAAAGTGTTCATCTAGGTGTCAGGTATAACTCACACCTTTTAGATTTTTGATATTTATTAAAATAAGCTATTAAATCATATGTAAATTAGATATGAATTTCAATACCGAATGGGCCCATACACAAAATATACCATGATTTAAAGCGCAATAGCATTCGAAGGGAATGATGTACAGTCACTCATCCAACTGTAAAGTGTTCGACTAGGTGTCAGGAATGACGCACACCTTTTAGATTTTTGCTATTTATTAAAATAAACTAAAATAAACCTAGATGAACACTTTACAGTTGGTTGTGTGACTGTACGCCATTCCCTTCAAATGCTATTGAGTTTTAAATAATGGCATATTTTGTGTATGAGCCCATTCTGCAGTGAAATACATGGCAACATTTACATATGATTTAATAGTTTATTTTGTTAAACATCAAAAAATCTAAAAAGGTGTGCGTCATACCTGACACCTAGATGAACACTTTCCAGTTCGTTATGAGACGGTAAGTCATTCCCTTCAAATGCTATTGAAGTTAGAATCGTGTTTAACAATGTCGTGTGTAACTTTCGAGACGGTCCCTTAATATCCGCGAATATCGAACGTCCAACGTCAAACCAACTTCACGCCAGTTCCAAAATCTAGTGGAAAGCCTTCCCAGAAGAGTGGAGGTTATTATAAGAGTAAAGGAGCAATGAATCTAGAACGAGATGTTCAACAAGCACATATGATTGTGATGGTCAGGTGTCCACATGGTTTTGGCCATATAGTGCATATTTAGACTAGGAACCTAATGACGTCACGATGTAGAACTTTGTTGAGAAATTGCACTATATATGCATTTATAAATCTACATCTATCCTCAGTGGTGTTGTTTATGTATATTACAGCTGCACCAACTTCAGTGGCACTGCAGATTGTGTACAACACAGAAAGCTACAGATGATGTCTCTGGCAGCCTGAACAGCTTCATCATCATATTACACAGCCACCCGTTGTATGAGCAGACAGAGATACAAGTCAAGAGGCGTGATCAGACGTCGGGTTAATGCTTGATTGTGATTAGATTAGATCAGTGCGCTTGCTAGCGATCATCAATCAGTCAAAGCCTTACCTAAAAAGTCGAGTAGACGCTCGGCGTGCACTGGAGCAGTGATTCTGATTGCTCAGTGTTCTCAGTGAACCTTACACCCGTTGCTTTGTGTTTTTCTGGAGGAGCTGGGCTGTGTGGAAGGCCAAATGTACCAAACCGTCCAAAAAACAGTCGCATGCGTTTGTCCTGCTGCTCATGTCCCCGCCCACACTGTGCCTCCGCCAGCGAATGGCCACCAATCCACCAATCACAGCCGAGTGGGCGGTCCCCTGAGAAGAGTGACAACCTGGATAGTGTACTATTTTTGACATCTGCCATTTTGTATTGGCGTCCAAAACCATAGTGAAAAATATCCGTGTTGCATCTCAATTCACCTACACTCTCTCTCTCTCTCTCTCTCTCTAAATATATATATATATATATATATATATATATATATATATATATATATATATATATATATATATATATATATACACACACAAAACCCCAATTCCAAAAAAGTTGGGACACTAAATAAATACACAATGATTTGCAAATCTCATAAACCCCAACTTTTTTGAGACATGTTGCAGCCATGAAATTCAATAATGACCTGCACTTATATAGCACTTTTTTTTTTTAACCTTAGCAGTTCTACAAAATGCTTAACACTGTGTCTCATTCACACACACACACATCAATGGTAGCAGAACTGCCACACAAGGCACTAACTTGCCATCAGGCCCAATGACACTTCAGCATGTGGAGTCATGTGGGCCAGGAATCGAACCTGCAACCCTACAGTTAGTGGACAATCCGCTCTACCACCTGAGCCACAGCCGCCCATATTCACATTCAAATTCAAATAAAAAATTACCTTTTTCTTTTCTTAAAATGGTACATTTACTCAGTTTAAACATTTGATTTGTTTTCCATGTTCTATTGCGAATAACATATGGGTTTATGAGATTTTGCAAAACATTGCATTCTGTTTTTATTTACATTTCTTCACATTTCACACAGCGTCCCAACGTTTTTGGAATTGGGGTTGTATATATTTTGTGAAGAAAAAGTACATACTTTTAAGTGTGTATCAAAAGAATATGCAAGTACTGGGACATATTAACGTCATGTAATGGAAGAGAACGTTGTTGCCTAGTTAAGCACACCGTTCACCGTAAACAAACTCCTCGTTGCATTTCAGCTTTTCCTCATTCATTATTCCTTATATATTTTATACTATATAGTTTAATTTACCATTCCCTCGATTTAGTTTTCCACATTCTATTTACACCTCTCTAAAATGCGTCCTTGAATTCGGCAAAGCAAACCGTCACAAAACTACTCCTCCGTCGCGCAAGGACTCGTGGACAATATTAGCCGAAAAAGTGTCCACGGATCCACACTTCGAAAATCTACCGGAAATAGTCATTATTTGTCATTGGGACAAATAGTCATTGGGACAAACTAATTCTAATCTCGGATACTATTTAGGACGGCTTGTAGCCGAGTTGAGACGCACACCAAATAATCCCATAATGCACCACAATAGGTAGTGTACAAACAATGTACTCAAGCGTTCACAAACTACCCAGAATGCACTGCATTGTTCAGTTGGACTGCAATGTGGTGTTAAATACATAGATTAAAATATCCAGTACACCTCTTTAATCCCATCATTCAATGCAATATGTAAACTACGAACAACATACCTCAAATCATTCATGAGCATTTAGACTTGTTCCATATTTGGAATTCATGAAAATTCTGTAATTTTGGGAGAAAAAAACTTTGATATTGTACCCGTGCTCCTGAATGTGTGTAAATTTATGAAGAAGACTAACTAATCATATAAATTCTGATTAGTTACTGCACTTATATATATATATATATATATATATATATATATATATATATATATATATATATATATATATATATACACACACATATACATATATATATATATATATATATACATATATATATATATATATATATATATATATATATATATACACATATACATATATATATATACATATATATATATATATATATATATATATATATATATATATATATATATATATATATATATATATATATATATGGACTACACTCCATGTAAGGTTTAAATGGTTTGTTTGATATTTTTAGTTAAACAAACAAATTTAATGAAACTTTTGTGAAACCCAGTAGTTTCATTTTAATGACATTAACAAAGGAATTATTAAATATGAAAAAATAAATAAATCCGAACAGATTGATAAATTAGGCCAATCATGCATGTTTATGCAATGGAAAATGGCTACTGTTGCAGAATAATGAGCAAACCTGTGTGATGTAACGTATGAAATAATTTACTTCAAACACCAATTCTCTTCCTTATAGCTGTGCTGTTGGTTTTTCAGTGTAGAGAAGCCTTTGGAAGCCTAACGTCAAGAAGAAGAAGAAGAAGAAGAAGAAAAGGAAGAACACAACATCATCCAAACAAACAAACAAACAAAAAGGACAGAAAAAATTTCTGGAAAATGGATTGAACCAGAAAGGAGTCTGAGAAGTAGAACGAAGACAGCGCTGATAAACAAAATGTGTGAATCTTTGAAAAATACTGTTTGAAGGCTGAAAGGCTGCAATCGGTAAATGTATCCAGATAATATTCTGGGTTTTAAGTGTGAAAGAGGCTATTATCAGTTCACTGAAAACTGCTAAACCAAATACATACTTTTGATCAAATGTCAGTATTCGTATCTTCAGTATCTTGCCGCAAAAAATGTATGAATCTACTTCTATAAGAATCTCTAAATAATTAACATCTTTCATTACAGAGGAGACAAAATAACTAAATTAGCTGCAGATGGGAGTTTCTATTTAAACATTTCATTTCACTAAAGCAGACAGAATTTTAAGGATTGTTAAGGATCCTGCCATTTCTCTCGATGTGTTCAGAAAATTTGCTTCTATTCAAATAGACATGAATAGTATTAAAATAAAGTACATCAAGGATCGCCCATTGTCTATTCCCAATATAATCTTTGAAATGTAACACGTGCAGCTTGTAAAATCTTTTTTGTTTGTTTGTTTTTTTTCTATTTGTGTATTTTAACTTATGTCAAAAATCAAGCTATTTAATCTGGATTAATGATAGTTTAGCACTGTCATTTGAAAACATTTGGTATTTAGGAATTTAGGAATAGAGTCTAGCCTGCATTTTAAGTGTTGGAGCTTACTGTTCAGGTTCTTAGACAAAAATATTTCCCATACAGCATTTGAGGTCATGCGCAACTTTATTCAATGCATTATGACTCAGATGTGTTTGACTATTTAACAAGTGACAGCAGTGTCTAGAAAACAAATTTGCTTGATTAAGATGGGCAAAACACACTGTACAATATGTAAACTGTGCTTGTTAATAAATACATAGCCAGTTCTTTTTATGGCTTGGAACAGCCAAATTATTTTAATACAACTGCTTCAAAAAAGGTGTGTGTTGTCCCCCAAATACAGTACATCAGGCCTGTACATTTTCCACTGCACAACCCAAGTTATGTTCAGTAATTTACTATATTTATTAATAGCAGTGTGTTGGAATGGAATAAGGAACCAACAGAAAACTGGAGAAATAAAAAATTATAATAATAATAATAATAATAATAATAACCCTGCGTGTGTTCATATCAAATGTAGTAAACCTTGACCCGTAAAAAGATATATTCCACCCAACAAAGATCCAACAGGGGCCATGCCTTCTCATCACACTGAAATATATGCCACAAACATCAATCAGCTTTACTTCTGATATCCCAAGCTAAATGAAACTTCAAAATAAATTATTAATAAAAACATCTGTTCTCAGTCTAAATCATTCATTAGCAATACAAAGATGTAGTTTGGCACATTGTTGTTGTTTTTTTTTTTTTTTGGCAGTTTTGCTAAATTTTAAGACATTATCGGACAATACTTCCTACGCAGGAAACTTTACTCTGGAAAACGTATTGACTTGCAGAATCAGTGACATGTATCATCTATCACAAATGAGACAAACAGGAATAACTACTGCTACAATGAAACTAAGATATAATATACAATGAAATTAATATATATTGTCAATATATATTAACTGTGAAGCTGATAAGAGAAATAATCACTGATACATTATTCATTATGGCATTATCAAATATCTGCTAGCTTCATTCATTTTAACAACATACAAATCGCAGAAGTTATTAACCTTAGCAACCTATCATGACACACCGAATTCAACAGATCGTGGCTTTGAATTTAAAACAATTCCTCTGATCTGTAAGATTATGCAGAACAATAATAAAATTTAAATCATAAAATACTGTAAGAATTCACAATCCTGCTGTGAACCAAAGCCACTTAAAAAAAAAAAAAAACGAAACAAAAAACCATTCAAACGCAAGCTAAAATATACTATGTATTACCACATCGATTCGTTTAATGCGCACATTCAGCATTGCACCCGAAGGCGAGGTCCACTGGTGACCAGCTCTTTAAAAAATAATAATAATAATAATAATAATAAAACAAACACTTTAATGGTAAATATCTTACATAAGATCAGTTCATTACATACTATAAAACAACCAAAGAACTTGAAACCAAGGCCACATGTTAACAAATGTATATGCAACATTTCTCTTTATACAGACAAATGACATTCAGTGCTTCAGTTTACCAAATATCAGTCATATTTCATCATTTCATTATTTACCGTGTTCTTGCCACATATAAAAGGTACACACACTCACCCACCCAGCCACACACACACGTGCTTTAACTGAACTGCAATGAGGCGCTCAGGTTTTAAATACAGGAGTGAGATCCACTAAAAAGCCCATATTGGTTTACAATCCAGTTGTGCATATTTTACTTTAGTTCAAGTGTGGGTTGTGTTCCATGACAAAGATGCAGAATTCTGCGCAGTGCAGGTTGGAGTTTATACGTACAACGAAAGAGAGCATTGCTGAGATCAGAAGCACTCCAGGAGAGAGAGCCGATATAAAATCTTAGGACTTGCTGGGTGCTACTTTCTTCGGTGTTCCCGGCTTCTTGGTCTGCCACAAGTGGCTGTGGATGGTAATGGCATCGACACTGGCAGACATGGTCTTAGCTGGGATTTGGCTAAACTGCTTCCGGTCAGAATTGTACTTGAACAAGCCGTCGATCATCTTGCGCGAGATGCTTTTGGGCCCGATGCCGGCCAGCTTGTTCATCTGCTCTGTGTCGGGGCAGTATGTGTAAACAGCGCGGAACTGACAGCCCGAATCACGGAACAGGATTATGAAGTTGTTGGCCTGCGATTTCTCCATCTCCTACAGAAAACAGCATGAAACATTGGGTCATACATAGCTCTGAAATATTCCATTCAATTGAATTTAATTTAGGAAATCACCAATCCATGATTAGCAAATATTCATTTTGATGGTAACAGACATGAGCTCCAATATACTTTTTCAGATTTGATCATTTTAGACCGGGAAAGGTCATTATTAACCCACAGACATCTTTATTTAAAGGTTTTCATACATTTAATAGTTTGAGTTGGAAAATATTGTGAATAGAATTACGTAAATAACCACCATTACTAATTCCTAACAGTGTAATGCAACTTGGCCTCAAACTCCATCCATCCATCCATTTTCTGTACCGCTTATCCTAGACAGGGTTGTGGCGAGCCTGGAGTCTATCCCAGAGAACTCTGGGCACAAGGCAGGGGACACCCTGGACAGGGTGCCAACCTATCGCAGGGCACAGTCGTACAGACATTCACACTCTATGGACAATTTGTACATGCCAATCAGCCTACAACGCATATCATTGGACTGGAGAAGGAAACCGGAGTACCCAGAGGAAACCCCCGAAGCATGAGGAGAACGCGCAAACTCCGCGAGGATGGATTCAAACCGATGAATCTGGAGGTGCGAGGCAAATATGCTAACCACTAAGCCATCGTGTCACCTGGCCTTAAACATAAAACACTGAATTTTTACCCATTTCTGGCTTGACAGAACAAATAATGGCTCAAAATAAATTACTCTACTTTATGTTCTTACCTCCAGGATCTTGTTCTTTTGACCTTCATTGACCTTCCCAGCCAGACAACAATGAGCCAAAGCGTTCTGAATAATATGTTTGTTCGACTTGGCACTGGGCTCTTTGTACAATTTAGGACCTGCAAAAAAAATAAAATAAAAATAATAATAATAAATAACTTTGGTATGCTATAAAAGGGGTTTCTGTCTCTACAAACCAAATCGGTTTAAGAATCTAACCTGTGTATTCAGTGATAGACGTGACGGAGGAGGTGGTGGAAGCATTTTCCCAGTCTTTCTCTCCATTATGGCTCTCAGACCGAGAAGGAGACAGGAAGCTGTCAGCCGAGTCAGGCCTACTGGGGCACAGATCACACAAATTAATAGTGCGGCCAAGCAAATATAATACATAATGTTATTACTTTCCCTGCAGCTGAGGCAGCATTCCACTTCTTTTAGTCTCATGCAATTTCAGGCGGTGAACTTCAGTGTTTGCATTTTGTACTGCTACATGTTCTGCTAATCCTTAGGGGTACCACTATTACATCTGCTGTACAGCACAGGGTGTACAGTCACATGTTGGATTGAAGACGTACATTATTTATTAAGCTTTCTTACCCAGTTTGAGAGATAAATCGATCATAGAATGAAAAATAAACACATGAAAGCAGTTATGGGATGTGTACGCATGGGCATCCTTTCACCAGGAACAGATAGCCCCTGACTGTGTATGACACAGCGCAAGCAGAGGACTGGAATGGTAAGGTGGCTGATCCAGCTAAGACTGACCTTCTCCTTCTTACACGAGGAGAGCCCAAGAAGCCGTATAGGCTGCCGGACGCTAAGCTATTGCTTCTGAATGTGGAAGAACACAGGAATTCACAGAATAAGAAATGCCAGGTTAGTACTATAGAGGTACTACACAATGCAAAAAACGAAAACCCTACTGGTTGGTACTGCTGCTTCCACCATAGAAAAAACCAGCTGTAATGATAACTTCTTTACTTAACATTTACTTAACTTAACCATGGTTCTTACCTGGGGGTTCGCTTCTCTGAGCTGACACTTTCGTTGTCTCCCAGATTGAGGGAGGCCAAAGAGATACTGGACACTGAAAAAACACGAGGTCGTGAACCTGGATGTAAAACACAACGGTGCCACGGGAAATAAAGTTAGACAATTCAAAGACAAGGCCACTTGCTGTACTTTGAACTACCCCCTTTGATAAAGCTCCCTGCTCAGAGATTTATAATATAATATAATATAATATAATACAATGTAATATAACATCTCAACAACAGGTGTTAGTAAGGGTAGTAAAATCACTACAACGCTGTGAGTCTCAGCATGTCAGCATGACACTGCTGATACGACTGTTTATTGGTAAGTTTGGAGGAATTTTAGATAAAATAATTAGGCGAATTATCACAAAGTGTAGAACAGAGCAGAGTCAAAGCAAGGCAAAGCAAGTGAAAACAAATGAATAAGTAATTAGATAGGGTTAGAAAGCCTGTTAGAACTGATCTGAAGGAATTCAGTGAGCAGGAAAGCAGAAGGCTGAGGGTGGCACAAAGCACACGGGTCTCGCCGCCCAGGAAAAGGGCATCCGCCCCTTTACCTGCTGTTGCCCTAACAGGAGTCTTGGGTGACTCAATCACATCCCGGTGAATGGATTTGGGCCGTGGCTTCTTTTGCTTAGCCGTGGCAGGCCGAGTTTTCACCAGCATGTCCATGTCCTCCATGAGCTTGAGCTGCTTTCTCCTCAGGTACTCCTGCTTGATGAACTCCCGTCTGGCTTTCTCCTCCTCCTTCTTCAGCCGCTCTTCTTCGGCCTTTAATCTAGAAAGAAGACGAAGCAGAAGCTTTTCAGCCATGCTTCATACAAATATTTTGCTAACAGACCTACTGGGTAGAGCATCACCTAGCCTCCTCTTTCTTCTGCTCCAGCTCAGCCTCCAGCTGCTGCTTCCTCTGCTGATTCTCCCGCTCCCTCCTCTGCCTCTTCTCCAGCAGGGCAGCTCGCTTCAGTGCCATGCTGTCCTCCCCCTTCATGTCATCCTGTTAATTAAAGGAACGCGACAACAACGTAAACACAAAGGCTGACGAAGTCACCCAACATTTGTTAACAGTAACTGCTTCTGGTTATCACCAATATAAACGTCACTTTGCTCACTACTGGCACTGTGGCGTGTAAACAATCTAATCTTGTCAACAGTGTTTAAGGCAAACAGTCTATAATTAACAGCATTACAAAATTACAACTGCACGTTTACTCGTTTAATTCTCTGAGCTACAGTAATTATCAGCATGTGGTTACTTGTATACAGAAAGACAAACCAAGTTGAAATGCCACCTAAAGCAAATTTTGGCTATCTATAAATTTGACAATCTTACTGTTCTTGGGTCTGACTCGAGCCTGACTTACACCAATATGTAAATTATTTATTATCCCCAGTTTAATGACCTAGATAAAACAGCAGTCTAGTTTACCCAGTTAAAAAGAGCAATGCAAAATGGTCCTAATTCTTACAGCACAAGTTCCTAAAGCCTGTGCAGGTTATAGCTGGCAAACATCTGGTTAAACATTCGAACAACATTACAGACAAAGTTTGAGAGGCAATGCAATAACACCAGACATAAAAGTTACAGTGCCATCCAGTGTTACTGACTAGCTTCATGAAAATGAGCAAATTAACTATACAGGTGCATGTCAAAAAAGTACAATATCGTGGAAAAGTTCGTTTTTTTCCCGTAATTTAATTCAAAAAGTGGATCTTTCATATTTTCTAGATTCATTACACATTAAGTGAAATATTTCAAGCCTTTTTTTGTTTTAATCTTGACGAGTACGGCTTACAGCTCATGGAGATAAAAAAAAATCCAGTATCTCAAAATATTAGAATAAAGAATTTAAACATGTTGGTTTGCTAGTTATAACCTCAGTACAACAAGCTACAGCTTAGACATCAAAATGAGAAAAATACTGGGGGAAAAAATGCAATTAACTCCTCCTCCTGGGGATCTGTTAGAACAGTTTATAGCAGAATGAAACTGGTTATTGCTAAAGAACTGGTAAAAGCTTTAAGTGCGTGTTAGAAATGGGCTGAGTATTCACAAGACTCGACTGTATTGTCCAAAACTGTCAGCCACGCCCTTTTATTTATCATCAAATAACTCCTATAAAACACATTTATCGTAAGGAAAAATATTGGAGGAGATATCAAGGTCAGAACAGTATTAACAAAATGTCTGTTTGGGTCTTTTCCCTTTCACTAACATAGGCGTGGGCGGGGTTAAAAATGTTACTGAACTCAGCCACTAGAGGGCCTCGGACACAGTTTTGGTTTCAAAACTGTAGGTTATTGTTACTACATCCAGTCAGGTATACACTTCTAATATAGTCTGCTAAATTAAGTTTCAATTGCTACTCTAATTAAATGTAAGCTTAAATACATTCTACCCTTTTATATTCAACGTAGCAGACACATACCCTGACAGAACATATTTAACAAGTTACCATTCAGATTTGGATATTCAAATATGAAATTATGAATGAAATCATGTCATTTCATTGATAAGTTTATCACACAGACTACTACTGCATCAGCCAGTCATACTCTGGGGTCAGGAAGTCTTCAAATTCCTTAGTATAGCCTACTCTCAGTAGTTTCATGGGTAGGTCTTAAGAAGAAACTCCAAGCTTGGAAATTTTAATGTCACTTGGAAGAACTATCAGTGGTAAGATGAGAGTTTTTGTGAATACAAGCCCAAGGTCATACACGCAAGTGTAATATTCATTCTTCATTTTATGATAAACATTAGATCAATAACTGACTATTCAACATTTTCATGTATATAAAACTGATGAGTATTTGAAATATGCGTACCTTAAAGAAGAATCCACAGCACATCTTCTGGTCATCATCCTGGTTCTCTCCTGCTGTCAGTGTCTCTCCACACTCTTCCAACTCCTGTCCTTCGAGAGGCTTTAGGATTGATAGTGGCACTTCGATCAAGCTTTTGTTGCTTTGACTAACTAAATCTATTGGCTTCTCAGTAGGCGTTACTATGAATGTTTCTTTTACAGCTTGTGACAACACCTCAGAAACACTAGATTCCACTGTGGGCTTAATTTCTCCTTCTGACTGTTTTCCATCATCTTTCATCTCTCCATTTTGCTCCACACTGTTCTCGAACTCCTTGGTTCTTGAATCTGCAATGTCCGTTTCAGTCTGCTGTATGTCTTTGGTTGGTAAAGTGAGATCAGAAGCAGTACCTTCTGTACACAAGGTATCAGCTTGCATATTATTTTTGCTTGGTTTTAGGTCATTTCCAAAGTATGCAAAAGAGCTGGATACAGACTGCGAAGGTGAGAATCTGCGCAGACGAGGTAAGCTGTCCACAGACTGGGGTACAGTGAGAACTCGGTTGAATGGAGTGATCTTCAGTTCAGTAGGCCTGGGTGTCCGTGGGGTTTTGGAGTGGAAGGAAGCTGACTTTCTCTTGATATTGGTAGGGGAGCGATGGGTGGTATGCGGGGAATCAGCTGGTGAGGGGGAACCTGAGGAGCGAGCTCCACTTCCTCTAAGCTCCCGTACCTGTTTCTGGGGTGAAGGCTGTGGTGGAGACACAACCCAGGCCTGCTGTTCCCGCATTTGCATGATGATCTCCTGCTGCTGGGCTAGCCGTTGCATCTCTGCCTGCAAAAAGCTCAGAGAAGTGTTCAACTTCTCGATAGAACGCGTGTACTCCAGCAAGTCTGTCTCAGACATGCTCTCCTCACTAAGGGACTTGACAGGAGACTTTTCTGGAGATTTTGCAGTATCAGATAGTGTCTTGGTAGCCTCTGAGCTTGTGGTATACTCCTGGATTGGTGAGGCACCATCATTCTTTCTCTTGACCACTGTGAGAAAGGCACTGCGCCCCATCTTTTGTCTGTGTCGTGTGAAGGCAGCTTCCACCTTTTTCTTCTGAGCTTCTATGGCTCTGCGTTTCTCTTCCAGCCGCATACGCAGCTGCACCATTTCAGCAGCCATGGCTTGCGCCGGATCCCTCTGTGGCTGGTGGACAGGGCTTGTCTCTGGTGAGGGGGCCCAGGAGACTGAGTGGGAAAGGTTAAGGTCTGAACTGTCTGGTGTAGTCCCCTGAGAGTTTCCCCCTTTGGGCTCTGCATTTGGATTGAGTTTTTTGAACTTTTGTTCAGCAAAGCTGGTCATCTTAACTCCTATGGGAGTATCAGCTATAGGAGACTTGGTACCAACACTGCTGGGATATGAACTAATGGAATCCTGGCTATGACTTGCTCTAGCCTCAAAGCACTGGTCTGCATCTAACTCCATACTTGTTGTGCAGTCTCTAAGCGATGAGTCCTCATCCAGAGTCTCTTGGATATCTTCTGTCTTTACGTGAATTCCAGTGTCCACCTCCATAGTTGAAGCACTTGAAATCCCCATGGCCTCTGAAACAGAGTCTCCCCCTTCATCTTGGGTTTTGGGCATCAGTTCTTTGGTCTGCATATGAAGGAAGAAACCTTCATTCTCTGCCTCAACCCCGGTGTCCTCCTGTTGCTTTTCTGAATTATTGATTATTTCTAGGGCTTCCTCAATGCTACTTGGTGCTGTGCCATTCAGACCACCATGGTGGATTCCCACAAGAGTATCTGCACAGCCTTCTTCCTCAATACCAATGTTTTGGCCAATAACAGGTTGGAAGGACAGATTTCGCTTCATTCCCTTGGCTACTTTGAGCCCAAATCCCTCAGTGCTTACAGACCTGGTCATACCCCGTCTGGGTTGTGTAATAGTTTGAGTGGTGTCGCCCTTATCTAATGGGATATCAAAGGACACACCCTGAGTCCCTGACCTACACAAAGGACAAAGCATGTGTAAATAGTAGTTAGCACTGGTTTTGACATGTCTATAATATTTCTAATAAATACAGTGGTATTGAACAAGGTGTCCTAAGTATTCACACCTCCTCTCCGTGGGCCAAGTCCCCAAAAAACTGTCAACAAATGACATGGAGGTTGATCGCCTGATCTCACCTGGACAGTATGCAAACAATGGTTAATATTTGGCTAATACATACTGCTGAGCAGGTCACAGGAAAGAAAATTAAAGAAACATAAAAAATGGCTTTCTGAAATCAGTTTACCTGAGTTTATTGTTAAAGGCTGTTGTCGCAGCGGGAGACTAAAAGTTAGGAGCACACATTAGTGAGGCACAGAATTACACGAGTCTAAAGAGTCTTAAGGTGTGAAAGGTACTGTACCTTGGTCTGTCTGGACTGGGAGGCCGTTCCATGAAACTTCTCTTGGTGACTTTTGAGATGGGCACAGATGGAACATTCTTCAGTGATGGAGATGGTGCTGAAGACCAAAGAGACGAAAGCCAGGTCATGTATTTGCAAGTCAAACTAACATTTAAAACGGCTAATTATTTGTTAAAAAACTTAAGTGATCATTATAATATATTAGACTTTGGTTGTATTTGGTTATTTTGTTTACCTTCATCGACCAAAACCTGAGGCTGCACAAAAGATGGCTTAACCAATTCAAACCACCAGAAGAGCTCAGCCACAAACACAAGGTAATTGTTCTGTCAAAGACAACAGGACAAAAATGTGATTATTCAATGAGGAGGTGTAGGTTTACAAAGATTAGTCTTTATAGCTTTATAGATTTAGTCTTTACACGGTTATGAGACCACCACTAAAAGGCAACAAATTGCATTTCACATGTCTACGACCTGGTAAGCACTGTGCAACTCTTGGTTCAAATTGTTAGAAGTTAGAAATACACAATTGTACAGAATGTCTTTGTAGGCTTGCCAGAGCCACAGCTACCTGCAGTTCTCACCTGGTTTCCCACTGAAACAAAGCAGGATTGAGCCTGGCTAGTACATGGATGGGAGACCTCCTGGGGAAAACTACGGTTGCTGTTGGAAGTGGTATTAGTGAGGCCAGCAGGGGGTGCTTACCCTGTGGTCTGTGTGGGTCCTTATGCCCCAGTCTAGTGATGGGAACACTGCACAAGTAAAAACAGCACTGTCTTTAACCTAAAGTCTTGGGGTCAATAAAAATTAGAAATTTCCCCATCTCTGAATTGGTTACATCACTCGCTCCTCTCCACTAATAGCTGTATAGTTGAACCAATATTACAGAGAGATATATGATATTTTGATTCGCTAAAATATTGAATTTCCCCAGGTGTAATGAATAATATAAATACAGTGGTAAACATTCACTGCATCGAGGCATTGTCTGTGTTAATATCATGCTTGCTACAGATGAGGTAAAGAGAGATTAGGTTGACTCCTTACATTACTGAATAAATTTCAAACTCGGAAAGATCCAAGCAATGCTACATCTACTGTGCATCCAGTAACGTGGGCTCACTAAATATTCAGCCATGACTGACCATCTGGAACATTTGCTTAAATTTTCAACTAAATTTCCTCTCAGTAAAATAGCATTCTAAACATTTGTTTTAACCATTAACTTCAAGGATGATTGTATTTTTCCTCCACAGAGAAGCCTGGGAGTGATTTATATTTTAGCATGTCTTCACAGAGTCTGAGAATACGTTACCATGGGGAGCCTCTCACCACTGAGAGTTTTGTAATGCGTGACTCACCGCTTTGGCAAACGCGAGCAAACCAACCGCCTGCGCCTTCTTCTGCTTGTAAAAGCAAGCTGAGCAATACTCAAAAACCATGGCCTTGACATCGCACACCACTGTCATTGTAGTTAGGTCTGATTCAGGCAGTCTACCACTGAAGAAATGGCAGATGTTTTCATATAGAGCAAGAGTAAACTTTGATGCACGTGTCTAGGTTTCCATTTCAGGAATGGCACAAGATAATCGTGGGAGGTAATACACGAAACCCCAATGTAATGCCAAAAGCTACAAAATATACTATATGCCCAAAGGTTTGTGGGCACCTGACCATCACACGCATATCTGGTTCTTCCCCAAACTGTTGCCACAATTTTGGAAGCACACAATTGTATAGAATCTTTGTATGCTGTAGCGTTACAACTTCCCTTCACTGGAACTAAGGCGGTCAAATTGAAGTCCATGGAGACATGGTTTGCCAAGGTTAGAGTGGAAGAACTTGAGTGTCCTTCCCAGATCTCAACACCACTGAACACTTTTGGGATGAACTATGACGCTGAATGCACCCTAGAACACCTTGCCTGACCCCAGTAATGCTCTTGTAGCCAAACGAACACAAATCCCCACAGCCACACTCCAAAATCTAGTGGAAAACCTTCCCAGAAGAATGGAGGTATATATATTATAACTGGAATGGGTTGTTCAACAAACACATATGGAACTGATGGTCAGGTGTTCACAAACTTTTGGTTATATTGTGTAACATAAGTGAAGAAGTATTTTCAGTCTGATATAAATCTGTTTTTTTCCAGCCTCAAACCCTAGTTCTGTTTGTTGCTGGTGGATCACAGCTTTACATTGGCCCTTAAAGGGTCTGAGCACTTTGGTTAATTTTTTATAGATTTTCTTCCCCAGTTGTAATAAATAACCTTTGGATGATGTATGGTTGTATATGTATGTTGTAACTGTATGACCAGAGATTAATGCACAAGCAGTCTTGCTGAAATTCAGCATGCAAGTCGGACCCTCTCGCTCATCTTTGTTCTCAGTGGAACAAAATCGTTTACTAATTAATAGGGCACATAGAAATCATTGTAGACACATTAATTTTCCTTAATAGGTGGGATTCGAACCCTCAACCCTGGAGGTGTGAGGCATAAGGTTAGGGTTAGCATATGAAATCTTCCTCAGTGTAGCCGTCACGTTAAAGCATCAGGCACTTTTTATTTACAATATTTAACTTTAGGATCATGTATACACATCCGCATCTACAAAACTGCATGTCTGTCTCTTAGTAAAACGTTTGTACTAAGGCGTTTTCATACAGCATATGATATTATAATATATTGCAATTTTTTTTATTTATCCGTTTATAGTTGAAGTTGAGGAATGCCCATGAAACGTAGACCTTGCTATATAACAACTATAAACAGTTTTCACCAACGGTGTCCTCTTACTTTTTTCTCTAAAACTTTCCTAGAACTAGAAACCTTAATGGAGCTGCTTTACATTTGGCTAGTTCAAAAAGCCAACGCTGGAGTCTCTGTCTATTAATGGTAAATAAATGTTTATTATCAGACTACATGAAATCAAACAAGTACCTGAGAATTATGTTTGTTTCTGCTACAGGATCTGCAGTATTAAAGTGATGTAACACTGCAGAAATAAATAGTGTTGAAGTGGTATAATACTGTTCTCAGTCTCAGTATTCTCTGCGTACACTCTCACTGGAAGAAATCCCAGAACTGTTTTCTCAGAGACTACACTTACTATCGGAGAACTCTATATACAGTAAGGGCATGGATGATGGTAGTGTCCGTGGTTGAATACAGTAATTTGTTCTAAAGCTGAAGAAACGATGGCTTACTTTGATGGAAGAAGAGGCGTAGAGCATATCC
Organism: Ictalurus punctatus; assembly: GCF_001660625.3. Taxonomy (NCBI): domain Eukaryota; kingdom Metazoa; phylum Chordata; class Actinopteri; order Siluriformes; family Ictaluridae; genus Ictalurus; species Ictalurus punctatus. The sequence continues at coordinate 8,399,833 of NC_030425.2, forward strand.
TCCAGGCTGAAGTGGCAGCAGCGGTTCAAGTGCTCGCGGCAGAAGTCCTGAACGAGCTGCAGATTGTACAAGCTGTCCGCTAAAGACATGCTTTCTTTCAGGCACACGTCTGTCAAGGAAACAAGTTTTGTACAAAATGAGCAAACACAGTCAGGAGTACAGAGGGACTCCACCAATCACAGGTTAGGCCATTAATCAGCACATCACATGACTAGTGTGATAAATACAATCATTCACAGGGTCACTAATCTAATTGATTTCCATTGGTCTGATGTGATTACTTTAAATGTGTGACAAGGATGATTAACATGACGAATGATTTCATTGATTATGTTGCTTTACATGTGAAATCCTCTTGTGGTCACCCCTCTCATTTCTTTCTGTAATTTTTAAATATAAACAAGTCATTATTTCAAAATTCTAGGGACAAACTGAGGCGTCAGGATACAACAAATGTCCCAATGCAACAATTAACCCACTCCTACACATGGACACGTGCACACACACACACACACACACACACACACACACACACACACACACACACACACACACAGCAGGGGTACCTACCCTCTAGTTTGACAAGGTCAGGGCAGTAGAAGTGCAGCAGCGCAGCAAGGGCGCAGCCATCTGTGCTGTCCTTCAGCAGGTTGTCCACTGGGGGGATCCATGGTACTGTTTTAGGCAACGTCTGTTCCTTCCTATAGCGGGCCTGTGTACACACACATACACACACATACACATACACACACACACACACAGCAGTGAGCAGGGCTCTACAGCATCAAGAGCATGTACAAAAATAATAGGAGTCGGAAAAGGCATGATGTCAAAATAGCATGAATTTAAAACTATTTTTTATTTTTTACAGATGGACAAGTTGAAAAATCAATAAAAAAAAAAACTAAATTAAATAAAGGGTCATGGGAACAGTTTTGTTTTTTTAAAGTAAATGCACTGCAAAAAATGATTAAGCAAATGAAAATATCTTGAACATAGACTGATCTAGTACATCCTATTATAAGATTATAATATTATTAAACCTACTTTTAGACATTTTTTTTACTCATTTCAAGATTGAAACTTTTTTATTCTACTGACAGATAATTTTGCTTGTTTTTAGCAATAAAATTACCTACATTATCTGCCAATGGTATAAGAAAATGGAACGCTTGAATGAGTAAAAATGTCTAGAAATTTGTTTTAATAATCTTATATTTGGTTTCTTGTAAACTTATAAAATTAGAAAATACTAGAAAAATGACAAAAAATACAAAAAAAATTTAGAAAATACTAAATAGAATTTGACTTTTGAAAATATTCAAGATATTTTACCTTGCTGTCATTTTGCGTAATGATGTAGCGAAAATAATGAGTGACGTGACACACACTGAGGCAGATGAACGTTTAAGAAGTCCTAGACAGACTTGACTACAGCGATGACGTGGTTTGATTGACACGACTGATGTTGAACACAGGCAAGCAGATGAAAACATGATGGAGAGGGAAAAAGCACATCTATGTGGAAACTTACAGGAACCAGCTTCATATACCATTTGGTTGGAGACTTCGGTCAGAAAATAGAGTGAAAGAGAGGAAAGAGAGGAATCAGGAAAGAAATCAGGAAAGAAAGTAGAGCTAGTCTGATGTGACTTCTTATTTAATCAATAGCTCGTTACTTTAAGTAAAAACACTGATAATGAGTGTTTATTGATCATATATACATATGCACAGTGAAATTCTTTTCTTCGCATACCCCAGCATGTCAGGAAGCTGGGGTCAGACATGATACAGCGCCCCGGAGCAGAGAGGGTTAAGGGCCTTGCTCAAGGGCCCAACAGAGTCGGCTTGGCAGGGAAGGGGCTTGAACCCTCAACCTTCCGATCAGTAACCCAGAGCCTTAACCGCCAAGCCACAACTGCCCCTGAGGTAGTCACTGGAATGATGGAATGCCGTACTGTTCATTACTGTTCGATTAAGCTGCAGACGGTGACGGGAATCACTGTGGTTACTGTAGTGTTGGAACGGCAATGCAGCTCGGAGGGTTGATGACGCCCAGAGATAATGACAGGGTTAATAGGAATGTTTTTGTTTGGGTTGGGTTTTTTTTTGCTTGGGAATTTCCCTAAAGAAGTGTCCTAGAAATGCACAGGGCTTTTCTTTATGCAAGGTTTCGGGGAGCAAAAAGCAAAAGGGTCTCTATGGATCTCTGCTTTTTAAAGGGGTCATGATGTTTTTATTTTTATTATCTTCCCTGAGGTGTAATTATAATATTCGTAAAGTTTTTTTGTAAAAAAAAAAACCATACAAAATGTAGTAATTTATGGCCTTTTCCCACCCTGTCTCTGACCGAAACGATCGGTTCTTATGTCCGTTACCTTTAAGACTTTAATGTAACCACCCAGTGCTATGATTGGCTAACATCTTCGCTTATGAATTAATTATTAACCCCCCCCCAAACCGCCCTCGCAATACCCCGTGCGGAACCGTTTTCATCGACTGAGTGCCAGTGGGCGGGGCCAACAGTGCGATGATGTAAAAGTAGGTGTCGAAGTCTTGCTATAGGGGCAGTCATATGCAAATGTGTGGCCTCACAAATCTCGCTAGATCCAAACGAGCCGTTTTTAGAGATTGGTTAAACGAACACTCTTCTGTACTGAGGAGGACGTATTAAGCTATGAAACTTGCAGGATGTTTTAATGGTCCAATGATCTCTTACATGTCAAAAGATCAAGGAAATTTTGATTTCTCATATCGTGGCCCCTTTAAACTTTTATGGCTACTAGCTTAAACCATACCTGTCACACAGATGTGACTTCTTATATTAACATCACATGCTTAGACCTGCAATGACCTCTGTGCAGGGTGGGAGGAGCTTTTGCAAAACCGTATACAAATATTTTGCAGATCAAAATACCCAATAATTTCTTTCTTTGACTGAAGAATACACAGCTAATAAACAGTGTTTTCAATATGTTCAAAATCCAGATTAAGTGAACAAATTTTCTGCTCAGATATTGGGAATTTGTGATTACATTTGTACATTTCCATGTACATTTTCCAGTCAAATGTGTATGTGCAGGGTTATTTATTTATTTATTTTTTAATTTCCATCCCCTCATGTTTATTATTAAGGAGGTTAGCATGTTCTTTGCTCTTTGTACATTTAACAATTATAAAACTTAATCTGCAACCCATTTATATTCTTTTGTTCAGACTTCATTGGGCTGCTTGCTCATGTATTTTCTTATTTCTGAAAATTCCTGTTTGGGCAAAAAAGCAGCTTATTTGCATTTTTTTTATGCATGTAGTTTGCCTTTTGGTGCTCTGTTAGGTTCTGTGCCTAAACTGGACCCAACATGATTTGAGTTGAATGCTGGCAGTGTCATGTGTGGATCCACACAGTATCTGAGTGTCCGTCACCACTGACCCGACATCGTACGGGTCTCCACTAAGAACGCAGTATGGGAGTGTGTGGTACTCTAAAAATGCAGACTACTAAACATGCAGGACATACATCAGCAAATGTCGACATCATAACATCAAACTGAGAGATTCCACACAGCAGCTCTGGACCTTCCACAAAGGTGAGTCTATGACTCAGCAAAGTCCAAAAAAAAAAACCTTATACAGCAACATGGCGTGTGTCATTAGAGGCAGGGCATTGTGAGAGGTTACCTTAGCAACAGTTTATACAGAAGTAGTAATGTAGAGTAATGTACTTCACGCAAGTATAAACAATTATCAGATTTTTGGTTCTGTTAGCACCAACGCAGGACACTACCCCTCCCCACCAGCAGAGGTCGCAAGCGCCAGAATTCTAGCTCAATCTCTGCCATTCCACTTCCAGTTCACTTCCTGACTCTTTAAATAAAAGTAAATAAACACGCAAAGAACATTCATTTGTTACGAAGTCTTGTAAAAAAAAAAAATTACATATTGAGCCTTGCTCTTCTCCTGATCTTTTACTTGGTTTGTTCGTTGTATCCTCTGGCCTGTTTGCACTGTGATTTCCTGTGTTCTGACTACTGATTGCTTTTCATTTTGTATGTTTGGATTTTGTATTAAAGCACATGGATCTCTCGGAGTCTGATCTGTTCTGCGTGTAACTGGTACACCATCATTGTCAGGATTTAGGTTTTCTTCCCGTTATCTCGTTCATCAGATGGTTATTCCTCTATAAACCTACGGCTATTCTTATTAACTGCTTATAATTCTACTAATAAGAATTTAATTAGAAAAACCCATTCCGATATGAAACTCCAGGTAGTCTTAATTGTTTGCATTAAGAAAAAGAGAGCATCTTTTACACCGGAATGCCTCCAAAATAATGAAATAATTACTAATTCAGAATGAACAGGAGGCTGGTAAACTTACCTTAGGGATCTCAAGGGGCTCGGCCCTCTGTGCCTCTCTCCTGCTTTGCTCCTGGATGATGATCTCTTTCAAGTATTCGTTCACCTTTTGAAAAATAGACCAAAGCAAAATATGAGGTATCCTACAGTGTGAGCACCTGCGTCAAGAGGTATAGTACAGTGTGAGCACCCGCGTCAAGAGGTATAGTACAGTGTCAGCACCCGCGTCTTGAGGTATAGTACAGTGTGAGCACCCGCGTCGAGGTATAGTACAGTGTGAGCACCCGCGTCAAGAGGTATAGTACAGTGTGAGCACCCGCGTCATGAGGTATAGTACAGTGTCAGCACCCGCGTCAAGAGGTATAGTACAGTGTGAGCACCCGCGTCTAGAGGTATAGTACAGTGTGAGTAATCGCGTCATGAGGTATAGTACAGTGTGAGTAATCGCGTCTTGAGGTATAGTACAGTGTGAGCACCCGCGTCAAGAGGTATAGTACAGTGTGAGCACCCGCGTCATGAGGTATAGTACAGTGTGAGCACCCGCGTCATGAGGTATAGTACAGTGTGAGCACCCGCGTCAAGAGGTATAGTACAGTGTGAGCACCCGCGTCATGAGGTATAGTACAGTGTGAGCACCCGCGTCAAGAGGTATAGTACAGTGTGAGCACCCGCGTCAAGAGGTATAGTACAGTGTGAGCACCCGCGTCATGAGGTATAGTACAGTGTGAGCACCCGCGTCATGAGGTATAGTACAGTGTGAGCACCCGCGTCAAGAGGTATAGTACAGTGTGAGCACCCGCGTCAAGAGGTATAGTACAGTGTGAGCACCCCCGTCAAGAGGTATAGTACAGTGTGAGCACCCGCGTCAAGAGGTATAGTACAGTGTGAGTAATCGCGTCATGAGGTATAGTACAGTGTGAGTAATCGCGTCTTGAGGTATAGTACAGTGTGAGCACCCACGTCAAGAGGTATAGTACAGTGTGAGCACCCGCGTCATGAGGTATAGTACAGTGTGAGTAATCGCGTCATGAGGTATAGTACAGTGTGAGTAATCGCGTCATGAGGTATAGTACAGTGTGAGCACCCGCGTCATGAGGTATAGTACAGTGTGAGTAATCGCGTCATGAGGTATAGTACAGTGTGAGTAATCGCGTCATGAGGTATAGTACAGTGTGAGCACCCGCGTCATGAGGTATAGTACAGTGTGAGTAATCGCGTCATGAGGTATTGTACAGTGTAAGTAATCGCGTCATGAGGTATAGTACAGTGTGAGCACCCGCGTCATGAGGTATAGTACAGTGTGAGCACCCGCGTCATGAGGTATCGTAGTGTGAGCACCCGCGTCATGAAGTATAGTACAGTGTGAGCACCCGCGTCATGAGGTATCGTACAGTGTGAGCATCTGCGTCATGAGATATGATACAGTGTGTGCACCCGCATCATGAGGTATCATACAGTGTGAGCACCTGCGTTATTTGGTAGAGTACAGTGTGAGCACTCACAATCGTACAGTGTGAACATCTGTCGTGACGTATCGTACAGCGTGAGCATGTGTCGTGACGTATCGTACAGCGCGGGCATGTATCATGATGTATCGTACAGTCGCTCAGTCCAGAGAAACTTGTCAAAAGTTTTGGTCTGTAGTAATCGCACATATGTTACAGATCAGATGGACAGAGATTAGGTTGAAAATCCTCGAAGATTCCTTTAGGTTTAACCATTTAGTTCTTACATGCTGGGACATGTAACAGTCCTGAACACTGTTTATATTGTACAATTTATAGTGTGTGTGTGTGTGTGTGTGTGTGTGTGTGTGTGTGGGCTGCCAGCACAAAGGGAATGTAAACACTATAAGCCTTGGTTGAGGTGCATTTGTTCTTATGGTAAGTCACGCAGATGCTTACTCTGACAGCAAATGCCATTCAGGTGATACGTTTACAACAGGCCACGCAAAGACTTTCCATTAGAACAAGCTTTCAGGAAATTGATACTTATACACTCAAACTGGCAGGGAACAAGACATAATTTATATAAGTATCACCGAAGACAGAAGAAACAAAGTAAGCAATTTTATTCTTTCTAATGGACCAGGCTATTAGAGCATTAATTTCTTAGTAAGAAGCGAAGAAATAAATAATTAACTACCTTATTCATCCAGCTAATGACGGCATCCTCCGTGTCATAGGGCGTGTCTCCGTCAGCGCAGTCGGTAGAATACTGCTGCATGCACGCTACAACCTTGTCCATACTCACCGTCTCCACCGTATAGGCCATCATCAAAGTGTCAATCAGCGCCAGGTGGGCACTCTGCATACAGGAAATGACAAATCATACATTAGACTGATCACAGAAACAACAAGTTACACACAACTCTCATTACCCAAGCTATAATAGTTATGGTTTTAGTCAATGGTTTTGACAATCTTCCTGCTGAAATGGCTTTATTGGTCAACCCAACAGAATGAAAACTATGGTACTCCAGCACCTCACACATATTGCAAATTCTTATGCCAAATAAGGACTGAGACTTCAAACACGTTGGGCGTGGCAGAAGAAAATCTTCTAAATGATAGTGTTAAGAGTGTTGGTGTTACCTGCCTTAACATGATTTTGTTACAATGTCCAATTTCCTGGATTAGGATTTAGACAGACACTTTAATCCCCATTTGATGAATTAGTTGTACCTAGCATGGTACTGTGATTAAAATGATTATACGCAAGAGCTATGATTTAATCCAATACAAATCTGCAGTATTCACAGTTGTGATGTGATAGGATGGTCAGGTGTCCACATACTTTTCTCCATATAGTGCATGTATGTACATCCATATTAAGAGGTTGCTACATACACTAATAATGTTTAATGCTGAAACCTTATAAGTTGCTGTTTTCCTGATCTTCAAAGATAACACTAATGTTCACTTAACCTTACAAAATGATGCTTCATACAACAGTTTTACATTAAGATGCATACATGTATGCAGTAACGTACATCTGTAGGACAGATTTTATTTATTCATGTTTCAGATTTATAGCGAATCTTTCAGTTAGCACTGTCGGCATATCTCAACCAACTGACGTAGAGATCTTTGCCCATCGTGAGATGTTTCTTGTGTGACACCTTGGTAACGAAAAGCCTTTTTATAAACCCAGCTGATATTAATTTGCACAGATAGGGGGTATAACTACTTACGGATTTCAGCAGGTTCCTTGCCTTCCCTCGCCTTGCAGAACTGCTTTTTCTTAGCGTGTTCAATACTTTTTTCCTGTGTCATTCCACTTTATTACTCATAACTTCATTCATGGACTTTAATGTTGTGAATTCTTTATATGTGTGGATTTCTTGAGTTAATACTGATGTCTGGTGAAAATTTCATGTGAATAACCTCGCTGGAAAAATATTTACTGAATAAAATGTTCAATACTTATTTCCCCTACTGTACATACATCTTAGCTGCATGTCTCTCAGCCTTCATGTTAACAATGAAGGTTTCAATTTAGCTACAACCAAAACGTACTAGGTGGTTGATAGCGATCATTTTGTGTACAGCATCATAATTACTAATGAAGGACAAAAAAACTATATCAATCTTGAACATGCACAACATTACAATCATGAAACAAATTAACCAAATTGTACTGCCTTGGTAAATCCATTATAATTCTGTTCAGCAGACAAGAAAAACATGGTCAATAATACATGTTTAAGCAATTATTGTTTAAGGATATGTAGCTATGGCCTACCATTCCGGCTTCCAGTGACTCCCATGATTCGCCCGGATCTCTCATGTATCTAATAACATCCCAATACATACCCATCATGCCGCCTTTGATTTATCATTACAAATTATGAGGCACTTTACCCACTTATCATTACCTCAGTACTCATGGATGCAATAAATAATTCCACCAACCCCTACTTCTACCACAAATTAAAAATGTGTCTGTTTTCTCAGGAGCCCAGTGGTTACTGGTAGACACAGAAGGCTAAATGAAGCTAAACGAAGGCTAAGTGAAATTAGACAAGTCTTGTACGGCGCACAGTGCTATGATGTTCGGCTGAGAAGTCATTTATAGAAAACGCTACACTGAGAGAAGTGAGCGTGCTGAGAACAATATTGAGAATGGCATGCTGATCTGGCGGTAAATAAACTCAGCTGTTTCTTGCTTTTCTGTAAACGAGGACTAATTTCGCAGACAATGGTTTCCCCTGCGGTGACAACGACCTCCAAAATAAAACAATACATAATAGACGCAATATTTAAAAAAAAGGGACAAAATCAGTTCTAACGTGTCACTGTGAGCATTTTTCATGTGAGCTGTTTTAATTTTAATTTGGTATATGGTTGAGTTATGCATTAAGCATACAACGTAAAAGGCTGAGTCCACTAACAACTTTTCTTTTTATAAAATAATTCTATATACACCATCAAAAAAAGCAAATGAATAATTTTTTTTTTTTTTTTTTTTTTTTAAAACAAGCCTATATTATTCTTAACTTGTATAAGTACAAAAGGTCTTCTTGCTTTTCTAGACTGAAAACAGTAGTAATGCGCATAAAGCATAGAGGATAATGTTGAGTAAGTAGTGTACAAACAGGATAGATTTCAGAGTTCAATTTGATCACCCAACAGCTAAAAAAGATGTGTATTCTTGAGTGCAAAAGTATGTGCACAAAATGACTACTGATGTGTTGTTAAAGGCAAAAACTTGTCATGCTAAGTTGTCATACAGACTTGGTTAGTTTAGTGCTCTAAATTATAGCAGGGTTTTAAAATGTAGACATAAAAATTTCTAGATACAAGTGCTGCAACAAAGATGTTCCCGTGCAAGCTGGACCTGGTGTCATTATAGAAAGACTTTGTCATTGGTTGGGAAAATTTTAAGCAAGTATCAATCATGGTGAAGGAGCTTCCTGAAGTTCTCAGGGACATCATTATAAACCACTCAAATGGAAAAAGCTACAGAGCCATAGCAAAGACCTTAAATATCCCGGTCAGCACAACTGGCTTGATAATACGCAGGCGGAACGTTCACAGAACCACAACTAATCGTCGCCAGAATTTATTCATGATATTAATAATTCACTCTTAAATTAATAATACACAGTGCAATGAAAAAGTCAGCAGTCACCCGAAAAGAGTTGCAGGACGGCCTGAAAGCAGCAGGAAGAGCAGTTACACAGAGAACGATAAGCAGTGTAGATCATCTCCATTCCTTAACCTCATGCAAAATTCCTGTGCTGAAAAAGCAGCACACAGATCACATGAGCATTTAGACAAATCTTTTGGAACAGTACACGCTGGTCAGATGAAACAAAAATGAACACTCTGGCGATAATTCAACTCGTCATGTTTGGAGAAAGAAAGGTTGTGCCTATGATTCCAAGAACACCACACCCACAGTGAAGCACGCTGGTGGGAGCATCATGATATGGAGCTGCATTACACGTCATAGAAGGAATCACGAATGCAATAATGAAGGGGGGAATTGAATCTCTTCGGCCAAGATACAACCAAACTTACTCAAGATTGGTTTAAAAAAATAAAATAAGATAAGGTGAATGTGCTGACTTGAATCTTGGAGAATTAAAGACAATTTGCCAAGACAAATGGGCTAAATTTGAACCACAATGCTGCAAAAAGCTAATAATTTCTTACTGTATATATGTTGAAGCTGTGATTGCCAACAGCAGCTTTGAAACAAAATGCTAATGTTGGTAATTTCATTCATTTGTGGTGTCTGAATACATTTCCCACTCATCATTTTCATTTTAACATCTTTATTATGAATACAAACTATATGTGTAAAAGTACAAAGACAAAACGCATTGTGTGTAAATTTATACACACACAGTACACATATGCACCGGAAGTGTATTAACAAAAACACACACAAAAAAGTGTCCATATACTTTACTTATTTCCCCTTCACTCTATATCAGTGTCACCAGAAACAATGTGTCTGCTTTTGGTGAAATTTGAGAATGATGATGAGGCTGGCAAAGAAGACCACAAGGTTTACACAGTTTAGTATTAAAAAATATAGATATATACCCACTGCAAAATATGGATGTGGATGACGGTCTATCATTTTTGGGGCTTTTTGAAGACTGATGGCATCAAGTACCTGAATATTTTAGTGCAAAACCTGGTTGCCTCTGCTAGGAGGTTAAGGTTTGACCATAGATATAGCTCTATATCCATAAAGATCCTAAACAATGCAGAAATAGTCGCAGCAAATACAAAAATGTGCCATTGATGCCAAGGGCCATTGCAAGTGTCATATTTGAACCATATTGACAAACTGAGGTCTAAATTGGAGACAGTAGTGTACATGTACAAACCAGAGAATATAAAAGAGCATGAAATTGTAAAGATGGCAAAAGGTCTAAGACCCAACCTTGTTAGTTATAACTGGAAAATCTTATGATCTTCATGGCGGACTTTGCCAAATGTTAATTCTAGGGTTAAGAAGAAGAAGAAGAAGAAGAAGAAGAAGAAGAAGAATGCACTTGAAAGAAATAAAACTATACAGTGTCACTATGTGTACGTTCAATACATCATTTCTCAATTCTGGAGTTGACTATAGACCGTTAAAAGCAGCTCTAGCTGAGTTAGCAAAGTCTTTGTGAGTAACGGCGAGTGCTGACACTGCTATAAGAACAGAAAATGATGTCCCATTGTAATTTTTTTTAAATTGAGTGAATGTGATAGGAATGCGGCTGACACTGCACTCATCATTTCAGATATTTGCCTCAGGCAGAGCAATAAGTCCACACACACACCAGTCGCCTGCCTCTGGAGTGTTGCCATGGCAATGTCTTAGCCACCTTATTCAGTCTGTCAATATGAAATATCAGTTTTCTGAGCGAGCAGACCCTTTAAGAAGCCTCTTACAACATGATGCTGAAGCCTGAAGGGATGGGATAACTCTTATAAGATGGCTCGTATGGGATAAGTCATAGTCAGAAATATGGAAAGCTGCTTTTATTTACAAAAAATTTATTGGTTCCCAAACCCTAGTCTCGGAGGACTCCCGGTCTTAAACATATTAGTGTTTTTCCTTCTCTCAACACACATGATTCAATTAATTAGCTAATTAACAGCTCAGTAACGGAGTTGAAGTGGGTGTGTTCGAGCAGGGAAAACACAACTATGTGCAGGACATGTGAGACAATATGTAAATTCCAAATATTAACTCTATTAATGTAACAATTACTGTATGTCGCAGGGAGTTTCCAAATGCAAAACATCCTTTTGAATATGCTACAGAATTTTAGCAAGTTGTGTACTCTACTTACACGGTGAAGTTCTGCTTCTGCGTTTTTGTCATAAGACTAGAGTCTGTTAACAATCCCAGTTAACAGTCACTGAAATGTAATTTAATTCAATGTTGTTCGGATGTAAGCAAATACCAGCAGTGGCCCCGTGACCATAGATTTTGTTGGAGCAGGACGAAATTAATAATGACATAGCCTCAAATTAAATTAAAACGAGAGACTCGCACACATGACTTACGCTATAGGTGACTATCTAGTGACGCTGTAATAGGAAGATAAGAGCCAACAACACCCGGTCATCCAGAATACAGTCTAGCAGCTTGATTTTGTTAGGCCTACGCAAGCCATGAACTCCACTTCCGAGCCTGCACTGTGGCCTACAAACATGGCCTCCACAGACTACAATTCCCAGAACACTCTCACCTTCATTTTAAATCACTCACACCTGCATCCAATTCACAGCACAATCATGGCCACAGTATAAAAGGACTTTCATGTCACATACTCTTTGCAAAGTATATGCGCCATTCCTTGTGTTTGTGATGATACCAAGCCTGTTTTATCTCTCCGCTTGTGGTTCTGTTCTTGACCCAGTTTTGCCTAGTGTTTTCTGATATTGTCTTGACTCTCACAGCACTCAGCCCATTCTCCTTCAAGTCAGCGCTCTTCACCAAGAGTACATCACACACCTCATCACAGTATCACCTGGACACCCGATCATTCTGGGTCTCCCGTGGATGGAACAGCATAACCTCTCCATTTCATGGTCTGACAAGGAAATCACCAAGTGGTCACCATATTGCAAATCTCACTGTATTCTTTAACCAGAGCTCCTCATCGCCACCACCTCCATTGAAAGCCTGTAGAATCAAGCCCAATTCATTATTCCTCCAGACTACAAGGATCTAAGCACAGTTTTCAGCAAGACCAAAGCCAGTGCTTTACCTCCCCACAGACCGTACGATTGTGCCATTGAGCTGCTCCCAGGATCCACGCCTCATCCCAGTCGCATTTACCCCCTTTCCCTCACTGAATAACAGGCCATGGAAGAGTATATACAAGAAGCATTGCAGCAAGGATGCATAATACCCTCTAATTCTCCAGTTTCTGCGGGATTCTTCATGGAGAAAAAAGGAGGTGGACTTAGACCTTGTATCGATTACCAGGGTTTGAACCAATGCACAGTAAAGTATTGCTACCCGCTGCCTTTAGTTCCTGCCATCCTAGAGCAGCTCAGGTCAGGCAAAGTGTTCACTAAACTCAATCTACAGAGCATGTACAACCTAGTACACATCAGAGACAGGGACGAATGAAAGACCGCCTACTCACTACCTCAGGTAACTACAAGTACCTGGTCATGCTGTATGGACTCTATAGCGCACCCTCCAATGACTAATTAATGATGTCCTCAGAGATATGCTGGGTTAATTAGTCATTGCCTGACAACTACATCCTAATTTATTCACCATCCCTGGAAAGTCATGTCAGTCATGTTCGCCAAGCCCTCCAGTACCTCCTGCAACATGAATTCTACGTTAAAGGGGAGAAGTGCGAATTTCATCAGAGAACCATGGTCTTTCTCGGCTATATCATTAGCCTGGGTGGTATAGCCATGGATTAGAGCAAAGTGGACACCGTAGTCAGTTGGCCTACACCACCTACAGTCAAGGACTTACAGCGATTTCTTGGCTTGCAAATTTCTACTGATGCTTCATCCAAGGATTCAGCTCTATAGCGCACCCCCTGACATAACTGCTAAAAGGAGGCTCCAAGAGACTGGCATGGAACGCAGCTGCAGACCAGACCCTTACCCAGCTCAAGAACACTTTCACATCAGCTCCCATCTTAAAGCACCAAGATCCTAATAGTCATTCATAGTAGAGGTGGACGTCTCTGAAACAGGAATGGGCACCATTCTGTCATAGAGATTTGAAGAAAGGCACAATAAACTATCCCTGGCAGGAAGGAACTATAGTGCTGGAGATCATGAACTGTTGGCCATGAAACTAGCACTAGAGGAGTGGCGCCATTGGCTTGAGGGGGCCCAGTATCCATTCACTATCCTGACAGACCACAAGAATCTAGAGTATCTCCGCACCACCAAAAACCTCAACCCCCGGCAAGCACGCGGATTGTTATTCTTCAACTGGTTCAGTTCACCCTGTCAAAGCTGATGTGTTATCACGCATGCACACATCTGAACCCAGTCATGACCTTGAGGAAACCATCCTCCCTCCTGAATGGGTAGTGGGAACTATTGAATGGGAGATGGATCAAGCCATCAACAACACCCCCAGACAACAGATACCCCAGTTATGCCCTCCGAACAAACTTTTCGTACTGACCCAATTGAGGAACAAACTCAGGAATCCCCAGAACCTATCACTTACTAATGGAAAAGTACTGGTGAACGAACATAATAAAGGATGTACAACGGGCAGTCACCTCATACAGCATTTGTGCCCAAACCAAAGTACCCAGAACACTCACCGCTGGCAAGCTCTTACCACTACCCACACATCAACGCCCCTGGTCCCATCTGGCCATTGACTTTCTCACCGATCTCAGGGTAAAACCACCATCCTAGTAGTCACGGATAGATTCTCCAAGTCTCTGCGCCTCATACCTCGCTCAGGTCTGCCTTCAGCCTTTGCACAGCAGAATTGCTTTTTAATCATGTGTTCTGATATTTCGGGATTCCAGGTGATATAGTTAGTGATCGAGTCCCTCAGTTTACATCCAGGGTGTGGGCCAGCTTTGTGAAGAAACTAGGTGTCACCGTGAGTTTCACTTCAGGTTACCATCCCCAGTCCAAAATGCAGGTCAAATGGGCCAACCAAGAGGTGGGGAGATGCCTCCGTACATTTTGCTCAGCCAACCCGGAGGATGGGCCCAGTTCATACCCTTGGCCGTACATGCCCGAAACTCACTATGTCACTCAGCCACCAAGCTCACACCCTTCCAATGTGTTCTTGGATACCAGCCCCCCTATTTCTATGGAATGCCAACACCACAGATTCACCAGCCGTCAATGAATGGTTCAAACGCAGCAAACAGGTACGGGGAAAGCAGTCACTAAACCTACAAGAGCTGCAGAAACCTCTAATAATTATGCGGATCGCAGCAGAGGGCCCACTCCTGAAAATCAGCCTGGTGATCAGGTGTGGCTGGCCACCAAAGGCTTTTGACAAGTGTGGAAAAAAACGAACACCTAGAAACAACAGACAATACAAGATCATCAACAAAGTCACATATCAACTTCAACTGCCACGCCGTTGCTGTATTACCCCTTCCTTCCATGTGTCACGTCTCCAGCCAGTAGTTCCAGGCCCTACTCACACTACGAACTCCATTTCCTAGCCTGTACTGCGGCCTACAAACATGGCCAACATGGACTGCAATTCCCAGAACACTTGCACATTGACACATTCACCCTCACCTTCATTTTGATCACGCACACCTGCATCCCATTCACAGCACAATCACACCACAAAAGGACTTTCATTGCACTCGCTTTTTGTCAAGTATATGCTCCATCCATGCATTTGTGACTATACTAAGCCTGTTGATCTCTCTGCTCATGTTTCTTATTGACCTCATTTGGCTAGTGTTTTCAGATATTGTCCTGCCTCTGATGCCCTGTTTGTTGATTGCCCGACCTTTTGCCTGCTTACAGATTCTGGTGTTTGTCTACTCTGACTTTTGGATTTGTTTGCCCTGATCTCAATAAACACCTCTTCCTGCATTTGTATCTGTCTACCCGTTCCATCTCATGACACTATGATACTGAGTTGTACAATCATTTCAACGATGGCAAATTTCAGATGCTTCTTTTATGGTCATATCATATTGTGTTAACAAAAACTAGTCCAGTTTAGGAAATATTACATAACATTCATATATAATAGCTCAAATTACTGCACAAGCCATTAGCACACGCAGTTTTACCAACCACTAAAATAAAATTGAAAACAAGATCCAATAAGGACACCGCTACTCTCCTTGTGTCTCCCGGTGATTTCACTCTGCTTGTGTGTTCAGCACAGATGCCATGATGTCTCTCACAGGAAATAGGTCAATCAGAATGCGGCATTCGTTTCTGAATAATGCAGCAAGTTTTGTCTTGTGCTAAAATTAACCCACCCGGCAGACTTGGGAGAAATGTAGTGATTGACTTAAATATGCATTATTATGCAATATGATATACTGCATTAAAAGAATTTTCATGTCTAACCTACTAATGTATACAGTATGGTAATGTGCACTGCTAACACAAGATTCATATACCATGAATAATAATCCTCTTCATTGTAAATTTGACTGCTTTGACTACACATGAGTGTATGGTTTCCATGGTGATGGAGGGAAGTGAGGGAAGATGTTAATGATAGGGAAGGTGCTCAGTAGATATCACACAGTACAGCTGAGGCATTTTATCTTCTGTACAGATATACAGAGAGGGATGAAATCACAGGTCTCCTAATGTTGTTTGTAAGACATAAGACCTGACATTACAGGTTTTCTTGCTGTTTTGGCAGTTTGATCTTATTATCAGCTGCAACACACAGCCATGATGATTTCTGTGGGCATTGTGTGGACAGGGAATTGGTCTGCTCCACACACACACAGTTCTGTCCTCTTTATTCTCTGTTCCCAACAGACTCACGCCGTTACCATCTATTATTAATAAGGATGCGGTTATATACAGCCAGCTTCTTCACTCTGTGATGCAGATCCACATCTCCACCATCTGCAAACCGATGTGTCACATATGCAAGATGTGTCAATCCCAGATTTTATACAGTATAGTAACCAAGTGGAAAATATTTGCATCTCCTCCAGACAAAGCAAGCTGGTACAAATCTGTTGATGTTTCGGGCGTATTTAAAGGGGAAATCCCTTAACTATTTCTACACGATTTACTTATTAAATAGTAACGAGCATTCGGGCATCATTCTAATTTACAGTCAGAGCTAACTTCATCATCATCGTCAACAACAACAACAACAACAACATCATCATCATCATCATCAACAACAACAACAACAACAAAGACCTTCATGCCAAAAACGATATTGTCTTTAAACAATTTCGTTCTGCATACCAAGGGACCTTTTGCAAGATGTCAGCCATCTTGCTTGAGCGCTTTTAACCCTTTAACAGGCACACAATGAAAAAAATTTATTTTTTGCCCAAGTCTATGTTAATACTTACTAATTGGTAGACATTCAACAGAACTTCCTTGAACATATTTATTTTTTCTCCCAAATTCACACTTCACACGAAATATTGTGTGGTATCGTGATACTTCAGCTGGTATAGCATTGTAAGATATGTTTATGGTATCGTGACAACTCTAATAGCAGTTCAGTTTGTCAGCTTGCCTAGTTTGTTGTTCATTCTTTTTGTTAAATATGGGGAAATAAACCCTGAGGTCGGTGGTTCGTGAGTGCGGGATTCTCTTATACTGATATATTTCTGATGTATCGCTCTGAGGTATGCATTTTCATAATCGCTTTAAAATAAGATATCTTGATGACACATTATGCTTGTAAAACTGCAGATGTATCTAGCTCACAGTTGACTGACAGCTGACGGTGAACGCCTGCTAAGTCCCTTCAGTTTAGTGACTTTCTGACCATGGGGTAACATATTTTAACACAACTCGTACATAAATACAGGGGCATGACTGTAATATTATACCATCATAATGTGAAGAGAGGAAAGTCAAAAACATGTGCGTTTTATCTTTTTACTAACTTTTACATTTTAGCTGGGTAACCTGATGAATGAATATTAGCACTGACGATACAAAATGTCCGGTTTTCAAGATGATTTCAAAGCCGTATGTCAAAAACTGAAAGCAACCCCTTGCAGATGTATTATGTCAGAAACACTCATTGTAATCCCTCGAGATGAAGGGAAAAGTTGGACACAAATTTACGAGTACTATATATTGGAATTACAATGATAAATGCGTGTAACTGCGTGGTTGAGCCACCTGTTATTAATACAAGATGATTTTATTGATTTTGTGTTTATTTCTTCTTTTAAGGCAAAAACAAAAGACTTGGACTGAAGCTTACTTCCTTGCAAGATACCAGCTACATCTCGGACAATGTATTTACACTCAGTCATTGTGGAATGCAATATTAAATAAACAGACATGACATTATGAATTTAAAAAAAAAAAAAAAAAAAAAAAAAAAAAAAAAAAAAATCAATCATATACTGCATACGACAAGCATGCTTAGCTTGGGAAAAACAGCAATGGCTACAATTAGCATTAAGTAGGCACTGGAAGATTCCCTCAAACCTTTACGGTCTAGTGTGTGGATCCACTTCTGCTTCCTAGTCTTTTTTTTTTTTTTTTCCACGCTGATGTCCAGTGAGTGCTGGAGTGAAATGTGACAATGAGCATAATATACCAGCGCTAATACCGCAACCATGTCTGACATCACCCTTCAGACAGTTTATGAAATAATGTTTAATTAGTCAACATTCCTACTGTTTAATTATGAAAACTAAGGCAATGTTGTTGTTTTTTGCTGTATTAAAAATGTACGGAATCGAGACACCTCTGCATTGTATTGTATAAAATTCAAATTTTGTGTATCCTTACTGTCATATATCTCAGCCCAGCCACGACTCGGTTTCCCAGGAAACACCGCTTACTACAAACATGGCCGCTGAGGACTACACTTTTCACACACACACTCTCACCAGAGCACTTAAGAGACTTTGGATGCATACAGACTTTGTGAAGTAAACGTTCAGTTGACTTGTTCTCTGCCGTTATCCAAGCCTTATTCTCGTGTTTTGACGAAGTGACCTCAATTTCTACCTTGCCCTATTTTGTTTGTTTGCCTGATCGCCTGACCTCTGCCTGTTTCTCGCCCACGAACTTTGTCTATTCCTTTGGATTATTCTGCCTGATTCTATCACCCGCATGTGCTTCCGTCTTCAACCACGGTACGTGACAATTACACCCTTACTTTTAAACCTTAAGTCTCCAGATCAGAATGCAAACACCCAGATTTTTAAAAAACTGTTATGAACAAAATATTCGATATCCACACTCTGTAAATAAATAAATAATAATATAAAAAAGTGACACAAGTTACCATAACAAAAAATATTTTCCTCAAATGAATAACGTAAACTAACAAAAATAGTGTTATATTCATGCTGCTTTTAGTCAAATGTTGCAATGTGGCAGTCTAATCTAAAGTAGGCCCCGTGTTGTGCAGTCTTCACCAGGCTGAGGATGTCACTTCCTATAATGAGGTCACGCCGAGTCCCTAAGGAACCTTCACAACTAAAATTACCCACTCCTGCTTCTTCACAGGCCAGATTCTGCATTGCAACGAGACAAAAATAAGACAAAGGGGAGAGCAGCTACTTGCTTCTGTGAAGAGAAGATCTGGAATTTGCTATAAATATAAATCTCGAATTTGTATAACAAATTTGTTACATGTTAATGCTTTTCTGGACTCCTGAGTGGATCAACAGAAAGGCATCGTCCCTTATTGTTAGGAGATTGTGAGGTCTAATCCTGATAATACCATAGCAATCATCCTGTCCCTGCTCTCCGGGTGTGATGAATGACATCTGTCTATACAGCCCGTATTTAGGGAAGAGCGCAGTTTGAAAAGATCCAGTGCTTCCTGTGTCTTAGAAGAAGCATGTGTTTACCAGATTAGTAGCTGCTGTGCAATAGGAAAGAACCATGTTCATATCTACTAAATGATAGAGAAGTTGTCAAATTTGTTTACATTATTTAGTTAAACATAGTTATGACAAGGGTAGAGTGAGGACAGTAAGACCTGGTATATTGTTTGGCATCTGTGTATGTATTGGTGTGTATTGCATGTAACTTGAACATGTCCAATAGGCGAGAAAACATTACAAAATAATACCCAGCTTCAGCCAGAAGACTTCCAGTGTAACTTCTGCATACATTTTATATTATATATATATATATATATATATATATATATATATATATATATATATATATATATATATATATATATATATATATATATTACACATACACACACACATATTATATTATATTATATATTATATATTATATACTCAGTCACAGGTTAGTGCTGCAGGTCAGGTTAGTGGTGTTAAAACTGTTTTTTGCTTTCCCCATGATGCACGCTGCAAATACCACTGGCTTGGTCTGAGACAGATGTGACAAAACTGTGAGAGAGACTTCAGTGTGCTTTTTTCCTCCAGTTTTCCTTCAGCACACACAGTGAAATTTGTCTCACATTAATCACATCACTGATCAGCTCAACATTTTGGTACTTGGAAAAGAAATACCGGCATCACACATGTAAGCCAAAAATCAGCCAATTCTAATCTATAGTCGATCATTCCTCCAAACCCTAAATGGCAAAATATAGTTTGGTTAAAAAAGAAATTGATAAAGCCAGAGGCATACCAAATGGCTTAAGAGTAATTATGTAGGACACAACTCACACAACAATGAGTCCTCTTAGAGACAACCAAAAGGAAAATGCTGATCTATTATTAAAAAACTGTATAAAGGTAATCGCAAAACCTGGGACTGTCTACAATACATCATCACTGATGACAATGTACACGATGAACTATCATTCACATGTACACAGGATTTTTTTCCCCCTGGTTTGAAATTACAAATATTACAAAAGGTGTGTTCGGTTGACAATACGTGTCTTAATGTATTCACTTTTTTAAAAACAATACAATCAATAGGCAGGTAGTTAAAGATAGACTACATTGTCATTCTGGCACTGCCAGGCTCTTCATATGTTGAGGGCAGGGTGTATAGAAAACCTTATATGAACCATTCTTGCGTCTCCGCATTCAAGTTATACACCAGAAAAGCACACAAGCAGCACACTGAAAAAAAGAAAGCATCTCTTACCATCTGAATTGGTCTCATGGACAGGTCTCTCTCAGTGACCAGTCTCTCATGGACAGTCACATACAAGCCTTTTTGAGCCAGGGCCTGGATGACAGCGTCGTGGCCAAGCAGTGGTTTGGCAGCATCGCTTTTGAGGATCAGACTGCCCGCGCGACAGTACAGCTCAGCCGAGAGCAGCAGGTCGACCACCGGCGGCTTCACATGCTCCTGCTCATATTGATCTGTGTAAAATGGATCCTTCAGTTTGTCCGGGATGCTGTCTGGGGAGGCAAAGGGAGAGATAAGATAAGGAGCAATATCAAGTCAAGTCAAGTCAAGTCAAGATGATAGAAATTAAACGAAGAGGCTTAACCCTATTTCCGTTATTAGTCCTACAAGGATTTCTGGATCCTGTGGAATGTCAACAGCACAGGAACTGACCCAAGAACAATAAACAAACAAACAAACAAACAAACAAACAAACAACACCTCATAAGAGCCCAATATCTGTTTTTAATGGATTCTATCATTGTACAATTAAATTGATTGGTTTATCTACAGTATATTATAAATTATGTGTAGTAGTGATATCATATTTGAAAAGACAAAACATTATTTCAATTTTAATAATTGCTTGTTCATGTACTACAATTATGTTATTACACTACCATTACACATAATAATACAGGAATATATTAACAAATAAAGCAACACACACACACACACACACACACACACACACGTTTTATTTGTACAGTGCATTTTTAAACAATGGACATATAGTGCCAAAGCAGCTTCATGATTTTTTTTTAATTTATGATTTTTTAAAATCATAATTTGTAAAAAGCAAATTGTAAAACTGTTAAATAAAATAATAAAATAAATAAATAGATAAATAAATAAATAAACACTAAAAAAACTAAATTATAATAATTAAAGCTAAAATTTGATCATCCTGATAGACCGGGATATACTGTGCAAAATTCCACTGTTTTGTGCAACCATGGAAATTTTAATGATTTGTTGGAACAAAAGATAGGTAGGTCACTTTGAGGACAAAAGAAAGAGAAAACCTATAAGGGTTCCACAATCAGGTCAATTCATAAGAACCTCAATAACTTTGGAGGAGGGCTAGAGTAACCTGAAATCGTTCAACTTAAACTGAGAGACAGGCAATGATTAGTGATAATGCCTTCATCCACTTTTCATAGTAACAGCAGATCTAAAAGCTGAATTTTGCTCCCCAGTAATAATGAGCAAAGAATGAGGTCACCAACGCCCACAGTGAGACAGGATGATCCACGCTGTGCTATTTGGGGTTGAGAACGAAAACGGCGATAAGTCACTGTATGAGCAAGGCTATAATACATTGTAGAGCATTGTGATCCATCAAAACCCACTGATGAATCAAATCTAATACATTTTTGATTAAAAAATCTAAACCATAACTCAGTTACAAACGAGACACTTCAAGAACAAACAGTACATGATGAGGATCAACGTTGAGAGAGGAAGGACGAGTAAAGGAGTCTTACTACATTTTTCCCTAAACAAAGTCTAAAATCCATGAGCCTGTTTGAGCTCTGAGGTTTGAACAACTTCCAATGTTGCATCAAATCAGTTAAAAAAAAAAAGCCAATGAACTAACACACAATCAGTGGAAAAAGCCAGCTTGAAAAAAAAGAGAAATCGATGATTAAATGAGGGATTAAATGAGGATATACGCATTGCTTTATTTATTTATAATGTAGCTGGTAAGGATACTAGCCTGCCTCCATGACTGGTGCCCTGTGAGTCATTTCAGGTATCAACAAAACATAGAACATTCCATAAGAGTCAACTGCAAGTCATGGAATATTAAAACCCACACACATACATTATCAAAGCTTACATAGCTAGCGCTAAACACACAAATCCCAGAGCAATAGCTGTATCAGTCTGTGGTATTGTCACTGTACTGGCACAACACTTTGTCCTTAATCAGATTTACTGGGTATTTGGTTGGAGAAATCAAACAGCTTGCTTACAGATAAGAATAATAAATCACTTGCGCTAGGATTGTGTCATTACTGATAACTAAATGGTCACATCAAATAAGCTTTAGCACACCTTTAATATCACCGTTCGTGGTCAAGCCAGATTGAATCAGTGGACTATAAACCATCTAAATGGCAGGTTTGCATTTTACATCTCATAAGGATGCATCAGATTTTTGACCATGCCAAATTCAACAGAGATCTGATCCTACAGGGAATCCTTGCCATATAAACTATTATATAATAGTTACATTTATATAGCGCTTTCTAGACACTCAAAGCACTTTACATAGTATGGGGGGGATCTCCTCGACCACCACCATTGTGTAGCATCCGCCTGGATGATGCAGTGGTAGCCATAGTGCACCAGAACTACACCACCCACCAGCTATTAGTGGAGAGGAGAGAGTGATGGAGCCAATTCAGAGATGGGGATTATTAGGGGGTGATTGAGAAGGGAAATGGGGGTATTTTGGCAGCACACCGGGGTTATACCCCTACTCTTTTACGATAAGTCTCCTATGATTTTTTATGACCACAGAGTCAGGACCTCAGTTTAATGTCTCATCCGAAAGACTGTGCTGTTTTTACAGTATAGTGTCCCCGTCATTATACTGGGGCATTAGGCCCCACACAGGCCACATGGTGGGCGCCCCCTGGTGGCCTCACTAATACCACTTCCAGCATAAATCTTAGCTTTTCCCATTAGGTCTCCCATTCGGGTACTGGCCAGGCTGAACTTTATTTTTTATATATATGCTCTTCTCAAACTTAAGCGTCACTTTTTCCACAAACTACTTTCTTTTCAAAAAGCATGAAGCTTCCATTCCATCCATCCATCTTCAGTAACTGCCTCATCTAAAACATGCACATAAACATGCACACAAAAGTGAAGTCCACGTTTCAAGTGGATTTAAGGCTTATTAGGATGCTGAGGCATCTGATAAATTTTCGCTTGAGATGATACAGTAAGGGCACAGTGGCTTAGTGTTTAGCTCGTTTGCCTCAAACCTCCGGGGTTGGGTATTCGATTCCTGCATCCGCCCTGTGTGAATGTTCTCCCCATGCTTCAGGGTGTCCTCTGTGTACTGCAGTTTTCTCCCCCAGTTCAAAGACATGTGTTAAAGGCTGAATGGCATCTCTAAATTGTGTGAGTGTGTGTGCACGATTGTACCCTGCGATGGATTGGCACCTAGTCCAAGGTGTCCACTGCTTTGTGCCCCGAGTTCCCTAGGATAGGCTCCAGGCTCCCCGTGACACTGTGTAGGATAAGCGGTGCAGAAAGTAGATGCGGTAACTTGAGATACAGATACAGTAACTTGAGCAACTTGAGCAAGCAAATTGCCCTCCCCAATAGCAGACATCAGTGGATGGTCTCCAGGTTAGAAAATCTGTCTATATAGCACATAGCCAGCATGAAAAAACTGAAGAACTGTCTAAATGCCGTGTGTACACAGCTTGTGTAGTTATGAACAGCTAACTGTACATTATATTCACTGATAAACAAAGAAAGCATCTCATAACACACAACACAGAGTACCCTGAGGTGGATGATCTACAACAGCAACAGACCACATCAGGTTTCACTCCCGTCAGCCGAGAACAGGAATCTGACGCTACAGTGGGCACTGGTCTTTTTCCAGTCTTCAGTTGTCCAGTTTGTGTGACTCTGTGCCTACTGTAGCATCAGATTCCTGTTCTTGACTGACAGAAGTGGAACCTGATGTGGTCTTCTGCTGTTGTGATGCTTGCATAAAGGAGCATGTCTTTTTAAAAGTAGCGGGTGGCTGTGGCTCAGGTGGTAGAGCAGGTTGTCCATTAATCGTAGGGTTGGAGGTTCGATTCCCAGCATACATGACTCCACATGCCGAAGTGTCCTTGGGCAAGACACTGTACCCCAATTTGCCCAATTTGATAACAAGCTAGAACCTTGCATGGCAGCTCTGCTACCATTGTGGGTGTGAATGGGTGAATGAGACACAGTGTACAGCTTTTGTAGAACTGCTAAGGTTAAAAAAAAGCACTGTATAAGTGCAGAACATTTACCATTTAGTACTTATTACAGTTTTTCCATGTACACATGGGAATAATACCTGGATGCTATACCTAGATACTGCACACAGTGACTCCACACAGAGTCATGCAGCTTCTTTTTTTTTTTCTAAAGCACTATGTATGATGCGTCATTAAACAACAGGCCAAGAATGATTACCGATCTTGAAGTACATATTCACATGGCAGTAGTTTTCTCTTGTATCACAAAAATATTCTCCTGAACCACGTCCTAGTACATCCTAGTGAAGAGAAAGATTTCGATGTGTGAGGTAGTGTGAAACCAGCCAGATGGAGAGACACTGGTGGCACATTGAGAGCTCCTTCTGTTAAATTACGTAAGAAAAATCCAACAAAGCGCCCACAAAACACCCAGTTCAGCCTACTGGATTACGTCAGAACAGAGAGAGGGGCTTCATCTAACGTACCATATAAAACAGAATGGTCTATAGGTTTAAAGGCAAAACAATGTGTACTAATGAAACTTGCTTAGACTGTAAGATGAAAAGTGTAAACAGCATTAACAAACTGTCTATAG